>NC_056735.1:869747842-869795342 GCF_019279795.1 Protopterus annectens
TAAAACCAAAATTTATTTTGCTGCACAAATTGGTCAAAGATGAGTCCGGAGAGTTGGACCAAACTGAGGGTGGAAGCAAGCTGTGGGAATGGGTCAGTGAAGGAGTATTCAGGGCAGTGAGCAAGGGACTGTGGAAGAGGTGAAAGGACAAAAGGTCAATGCAGCGACAATGGAAGGTGAGGCTAGTGATTAGGGTAAGAAGATTGGTATGACTTTATGGCACAATAATCAAAGCATCATGATGATAGCTTCAAGGGTAATAGAAAGAAGCAAAACACTGTACACTGTTAGACTACATGTATGCTTATCTGATATGATGCTGAGTCATTCAGATATAAATCCTTTCCGTGCTGCATGGTATTATTTCTTTCAACAAAGACTCCAGTCACACTAAGCACAGAAGTAAAGCCATTGCTGCCATGCAGGAAAGTGAAACAAGAGGACAGAGAATGACCAGGATGGCTTATATGCCAAGAACAGTGTCACATTCATAAGTAGCAACTCAAGGCACAAACATCTGCACTGCAGTACTTTGTGCAGTGCTAGGAATACACTGGATTGTGCAGAACTGCAGGTTAAGAGCCATTACCCATCTTGTACTCTACTGAGATGGAAGATGGTCCCATTATGCTTTGTTTATAACAGATATGTATTAGCTCATTGTGCTACAGTTGCATGCATTTTATTTAAATATGTTTGACTTATGATTAGACAGTGGTGTAACATCCAGGATAGGTTCATAGGTACTACACTGCTGTATAGTATAATATGGTTGCTTGCTGAAATTTTGAGGACTATTGTTGCAATCCTTACAATAATGGCGTGTACTAATGAATGTGGAGGATATTATATGTATATATATATATATATATATATATATATATATATATATATATATATATATATATATATATATGTATGTATATCTCACACTAAATCCAAATTTGTGGTACCTTGGAGTCCTTCCCCCTGCTGTAAGGGACAGTGTGATTTTTTGTAGTTGCTATGTACATTGCAGACTTAATAGACCATGCTAGGCTATCAGTCTGTAGAATATTACAAGCTTGTCAAATAACTAGAGGGCAGAATCAAACCTTGTACTTTGTATTTGTGAGGTTAACACCTTAACTGTTATGCCAACCATCCTCCAGAGACCAGATCAGAATTTAGCTTTAGTTTCTACAATGCATGGTTTATTGAAGTGCCATTCACTGTATTGTGAAGACACATAAAGAAGGAAGAGGCATGCGGTGATAAGTATATTCTGTATTTATTGGTTTATTGCAATCGAATAAGCTCATGTAAATAAACAAAAGGGAAGTAGTTTTTACATGATAGCAAGTAAGAAAAGGTAGTAAGGCATTCATTATTCATTATGCCAGTGTATTACTAGCAGAGCACAATTCATTTATGGCACCATCTAGGCCATGCAGTGAAACATTCATTCAGTTATATGTGCAGCTGTTATGGGTGGTGAGAGAGTTCAAACATCCAATGGTTCATGTTTTATCAGTAAATTACTGTCCTCTTCTAAGTCATGATCTAGATGGAGTTTACTGAAAAATCTCTCAACTAGTTGTGGGAATATTCTGCTTCTTTCAGTTATAAGCTATGTTATAACAGTGTGATTTCATCCTATGTTAATACTTTTTTAGGTTAAGGATTCTATCATCAGTGTGCATCTATTTCTCTTTTCACAGCCAGTTTCATTCAGTTTGCAGGCTGCAGTCAAGACAGCAAACTTGTTCATACTTTCACATAATCATTATATATACTGAATAGCAGCAAGCTTGTTAGGCAGTCAAAAAGTGCATTCCTTCTCTTTGGGAATATTTTCATCTCTGATCTTTCACATTCTGTGTTGGTTTTTAAAGCGTCTTCATAAGGTGAGTTACAACAAATGTTGTTGCTTGGTGATGCTAACTAGATGAATCTAGTTCATAGGTTCTTAGGTTCATAGGTAGGTACTAGGCTATCGGCCCTGGGGCCTATACAAGTCCAGCCAAAAAGGTACCCTGGCTTTTGCCACCCAAGAAAATTATTCTCCTGTGCCACTGTCGAGCAGAGCCACAGCGGTGATCCCTGGGGTGAATTTCCTATTTCCCATCCAATCATCAAGATTTTTTTTGAAGAGTGCTAATGAGGAGCTTTGTTTGATATAGATAGGTAGTTTATTCCAGAGTATGGGAAGTCTCTGGGACAAATCCCTCCGGCATGTTCTGTTTATTGTAGTGACAAGGTTTAGGTCCCTAGAGCATGTAGCTCGGAGGGATTGGGATTTCTTTAAGTTGAGCATGTCCAACAGCTCTGGGTTTGACATAGCTTTGTATGTTAGGCAGAGATCACCTCGGAGTAGACGATATGCGACGGAGTAAAGCTGGAGTTTTTTGAGATGGTCTGTGTAGGGCATCTGTTTGAGGCTGGTAATCCTCTTTGTGAGGTATTTCTGCAGCCTTTCCAGTTGTTGTAGATGTCTTGTGAGGTACATTCCAAAAGGGGTGTTGTACTCTATAATGGGTCTAATGAGTGATGAGTAGAGGGGAACAATGACCTCCATTTTTCTGGATGAGAAACCTTTTGTGATGAGGTGTGCCATGTAGAAGGATTTCCTGACTACTGTGGCAATGTGATTATCAAAGGAGAGACTACTGTCCACCTGTGTCCCAAGGTCTCTTATCACACTTTCGGTATTAAGTATACTAGCGCCTGTGTTGTAGTTCATGGGTACAAAGTTTTTACCAAAGGGGATGACAATGCACTTTTTGGCATTGAGCTTGAGGCCATGGCTTTGACACCAGGCATCTGTCTCAGTGAAGCCCTTTTGTAGGATGTCCACATCGTTAGGAGTTTCGATTATGGCTCCTAGTTTGCAGTCATCTGCAAACTTCATTAGCCAAAGACCTTCTGTGTTAGCCTGTACTTCAGAGAAGTAGATACCAAACAGGAGAGGACCCAGGACTCCACTTGTCACTGGTCTGAAGTCCGATTTGGAGTCTGCTACTTTCACAGTGTAGGTTCTGTCAGTGAGCCAGTTGGCAACCCATCTTGTGACATAGAGATTTATACCTAGTTTAGTGAGGTTATCTATAATTCCAGAGTGGGGGATGGTGTCGAAAGCCTTGGCAAGATCTAGATAGGCTGTGTGAACCACCTTACCCTTGTCTACGGCTTTGCTGACTGCTTCAAAGATGTCTATCAGTTTTAGGAGACATGATCTGCCTTTTACAAACCCAAACTGGGTGGAGTCCAGAGTTTGGAGATTACCAATGTCTTTCTTTATAAGTTCCATGATGATCAGTTCCATGGCCTTGCAGACCAGGCTCGTCAGGCTAATGGGGCGGTATTTCCCGGGGTCCGTGGTGGCTCCCCCATTATGGAGTGGGATAACTGTCACTGTGCGCCATTCAGCAGGCACAAAGCCTGAGGTGAGGCTATGATTGAACATGGTACTTAGGTGGGGTGCCAGTTCATTCTGTAGTTCATGTAGAACGCAGCCTGGGATGTTGTCTGGTCCCATGGATGCTATGTTATTGGCTTTGGAGAATGTGGTTTTTACCTGTGCAGCCGTGATTACAGGAACTTTGCATTCTTCCGGTATAGAGATGGGCTCTTTAGGGGGTGAGGGGGGTAAAGTTAGCCCTGAACCTATCTGCCAGGATGTTGGCAATATCAGTTGGGTCTGTATATTTAGTGCCATTGGGCTGTACCTCAGAGCAGATCTGAGTGTTGCCACTGAGATTCTTGACATAGCTATAGAATGCTTTGTGGTTGTCTTTAGAATCAGTGGTGATTTTGTTTTCGTAACTAGCTTTGGAGGATTTTATCAGGGATCGCAGCTTCTTACTGAGGCTGACCAGGGAGCTCCTCCACTCATAGGATTTTACTCTCTTTTGCAACAGTTTCTTCTTTCTGTTGTACAGTTTGTTTATGGCAGGGGACCACCAGATTGGCTTCCTTTTTTTGGAGGATAGCGTCTTGGTTCTGTTTGGGATAGCACGCTCCATGCACTCATGTAAGTGCTTATAAAGTGCAATTGTGTAGGTTCAGTAGTCGTAACTGTATTGTCCATCTGCATGGGTGTCATGAATTTCACCACTTCTGTCTTAAGAAGCATGAAGTTGGCTTTGGAGAAAGTTTTTACCATGGTTTCCTTAATGGGGGGTGGGGGCAGGATGTGGATATCTAGGGTAATTAGCTTATGGTTGGATCGAACAAATGAGACATTGACTTCAGGTGTGGAACATCGGTCACTCATGTTGGTAATGACTAGATCTAGGATATTGTTGCCCCTGGTGGAAGTGTGGATAAGTTGATCCAGGGCATTGAAGTTTATGAATTCCAGAAAGCGTTAAGCAAAGGAGTTGGTACATGAGTAGTTTTCCAGTTAACGGTGGGGTAGTTGAAATCACCCATTATTAGCGTTTTTGGTTGAACCCTAATCCAGTACATGAAGAAAAGAGGAGTGAGAATCCTGGGGCATGGTGGGTGATCTGTAGCAAGCTACAATTTGGATTGCAGTTTTGCCCAGAGTTAGTTGCACTTGGATAACCTTTATTTTATTTATTTATTTTATTTTTTATTTTATTTTTTATTTTTTATTTTACATTTGTTGACCGGGCTAGTCTAACTGGATACATGTCCATTTTCAATAGAGGCCCGGGGAGATAAGCTCCAAGACAGAACAATGAAAAACAACAACATAACAAATCAGTAACATTAAACAAAAATCATAATTACAATGCATATTACAGGTTAACACAGTAAATTCATCAGTGCTGAATGCAGGCATAATATAGCATACTGGTACAATATGTGGTATTCTAGAGGGAGATAGTATTGTGGTCAGTAAGGAAAGAATCACAGTTTAAGAGTAGAAAGGGTAGGTAGAGAAAAGTATGAAGAGACACATAACTAGTCAGGCTTAGTATAGGGGCATAACCAGTGGGTTCTGAGGAACACTTTCAATTTGTTTTTGAAGAGTGATAGTGAGGGAAGTGAGAAAAGTTCATTAGTGAGGAGATTCCAGGCTTTTCCAACAGTATTAGAGAAGAGGGAGTCGCCAGCCTTGTTGTTTGGTTTAGAGGTAAGTACTAGAAGTTTGTGAGAAGATCTTAATGATTTCAGATTTTTATAGGGGGTGATGAGTGTGGATAGGATAGGAGTTTTGGAAGGTTTGTAAAGAGTGTTGTGGGCTATAGATAGTTGCTGGAATTTAATGAGGTTTTGTAGTTCCAGCCATCCCAGCTGCTTTGTATTAATGCAATGGTGGGTTCTAAATGGATTGCCTGTAGCAAATCTGGCAATGTTATCGTAGGACATTTCCAACTTGCTAAGGTTATTTTTAGATAGCTTAGTAAAAATGGGTGATGCATAAAGAAGTGTAGAGATTAGATGAGTGTGAGCTATAGTGGATTTAGCTGTAGGTAAAAGGAAGGATTTAATCTTATAGAGAGAGCCAAGTTTTTTGTTGACAGTTTTTATAGTATTGTTAATATGGATATCAAAGTTCAGATTGTTATCAGTAGTGATGCCCAATAGTTTGGTGGTTGGGTCTGGTGATATAATAGTTTTATTGGTAGAGATAACTGAGAAATCAAGAGGAGAGGACTTTTGGGTAGGAGAGAAGAGAAGGAGTTTAGTCTTTTTGGGGTTTAGGAGAAGGCACCTATATGTAAACCATTGTTAAACTGTGTTAAATACTTTCTGGGTAAGAGAGTGAAGTTCAGAAGAGGAAGTGGCTGAGCATATCAGTGTGGAGTCATCAGCATATTGTATGCATGTGGCTTGGGGGATGGCAAGTTGAAGGTCATTAATAAATACAGAAAAAACTAGAGGTCCTAGGATGGACCCTTGAGGGACACCAAGGTTAATGGGCAGGAGGGTAGATAGAGACTTGTGCCATAGTACGGCCTGTTGTGTTTTATCTAGGTAGGACTGGAACCACTTTATGGAAGATGTATCTATTGACAGGGATTTAAGTATTTTGATGAGAATCTGGTGATTTACCATGTCAAAAACTTTAAATAGGTCAATAAATAGTGCTGAAGAAAGCTTGTTAAGGTTGCGGTTTTTATTGATACAATCTGTGAAGGAAAGAAGGGCAGTGGTAGTGCTATTTGAAGGTCTGAATCCATGTTGACAGTTGGAAAGTAAATAATTTTGGGTTAGATGGTTAAGTAATTGTCTATGAATGCATTTCTCCATGATCTTTGCCAAAGAAGAGAGAAGGGCAATGGGCGGTAGTTGGAGAGTTCAGTGGAGTGTCCACCTTTATGGAGGGGGATAATATGAGAAATTTTCCATAAGCTAGGGATATGACTTTCGGTAATAGTTCTATTGATCAGAATGGAAATGGGATAAGCAATAGCTTTGGCTGATTGTTGAAGGAATTCAGCAGGTAGTTGGTCTGCTGAGAGAGAGCATGGTTTTAGTTTCTGTAGTAGAGTTAGAATATATGTTGTTGGGACAGGTTGAATATGAAAAGGAGGGGGTGAGGTTGATTTATGGGAAGGTAGAGTGAAGTTATTAGGTGATAGTTGACAAGCTAGTGTTTGGATAGCATTAGTAAAAAAGGTATTGAAAGCATTGGCTGTATTCATTGGATTTTTGTGGTCAGTATTTTGAGGGTTTGGAGTAGTGGATTGACCTGGATGGAGTAGTTGGTTAATGCTAGTCCAAAATTTTTGTGGGTTGTTTTGATTAGCTTGTTGAGATTGTAGGTAGTACTTTCTTTTATCGGAACTTATAGCTTTATTGGTATCATTTCTTAGCTGTCTAAAGGTTTGTTGATCTACAGGGTTTTTAGTCTTTCTCCATTTTGCCCAAAGTTTATTTCTAAGATTTATTTTGTGTCTGGTTTCTTTTGACAGCCATGGTGCAGAGTTGGTTTTAATTCTAATTAATCTGGTTGGAGCAAGGTGGTTGAGAATGGCAAGGAAGTTAGAGTTAAAGTAATTAACGGCTTCATCTAAAGAGAGGTGTTGTAAGGGAGACCAGTTGCAAGCTTTTAGTTCCATTTGGAATAGTTCAGGGCTAAAGTTCTTTTTAGATCTGATATTTTTAACAGATGTTGGAATGGCAGTATTGGTTTTATGTCTGATGATGTAGGTAAGTAAGTGGTCACTTAAATCATCAGGGAGAGTTCCAGACTCATAAATGTGAGGATGATGGTTTATGAGAATCCAGTCTAATAAGGTTGCTTTCTTGTTAGATTTATTTATCCTGGTGGGAGAGGTAATGGTTTGAGAATACCCATATAGGTTAATATGGGTTGTGGGGAGACTGCTACAGTGGCAGGTCCAATCAATGTTTGTGTCACCTAGGATTATGGTTTCTTGGGGCAGGTGTTGGGAAAGCCAACAAAGTATATTTTCCATGGTGGCAGTGTTGTTACCAGGTGGTAGATACATACAGATAATATAGATGGATTTGGCATTGTTAAGATGAAGTTTGGATATACGAATTTCTGCATTGGAGTCTATGGGTAGTTTACAGTCATGAGTGGTTAATTGTAAGCTAGATTTATATAGAATAGCAACCCCACCACCTTTCTTGGTTACTCGGTCTAGTCTCAGGATATTATATCCAGGTGGGATGATTTCATTGTCTTTGGTTACTGGTTTTAACCATGTTTATGTTAAGCAGAGAATATCAATGGAGTAGACTTCAGTTAGAGCTTGGAGTTGAGTTACTTTATTGTTAATGCTATGTATATTAAGATGAGCTATTAAGAGGGAGTTAGATGGTTTAGAGAGAGCATGAGTAGGTGATTGTTTGTGGTTATGGAGAGAGATAGGATTAGTTGTTGGGCCTGGGTTAGGGTGGATGTCACCATCCTTTAATGAGAGTATTGGGCTTAGATAGTTTGGGTTAGAGAATCTGCTGTGTAGAAGTAGGCCTTCCCTGGGATTTAGATTGTTGTATTTTATGTGTAGTGTTCTATGATACTTAGGAAGTATGCAATTAGGTGAAGATGTTATATTAGCATGGATAAAAAGGAGAGGTGGGATTGGAGAGTTAGTTTTCTCATTAGGGTAGTTTAAGTATGGACATAGTGGGTGTTCAAAGGAGGTGAGTAGATGGGTGAAGATTAAAGGAGGTAGTAGTGAGAGTGTGAATAAGAGTATGACATAAGATGGGGTGGGAGGTTTATACATTGTATGAATAAGTATAGATTATCTGTTGGTAGAATATAGCAGTAAAAAAGTGTGGGGTTGAAAGACGGGAGAAGGGTGTGGTATGATTAAAAGGGGAGTGGTGAGAGGTTAGATATGAGAGAAATTGGGTAATTGGAGAGTGTTAGGAGAGTAAAGGTAGAAGGAAGAGTGTGTTTGAAGATTAATGGTAAGAGCAAGAGGTGTGTTTAGAGAGTACTGGAAAGAGGAAGAGGTGTGGTTAGAGAGTAATGGTAAGAGGAAGAGGTGTGGTTAGTAAGTATAAGGGTAGGACCCCTGAGGGTGGGTGGGAATTGGGGGTAGGGAGAGGAGCGGAGTGAGCCCGCAGGGTGAACAGAGTGGGTAGAAACAGATAATGAAGCAGTTAGCGAAAAACAATCAGCTGGACTAATTCCAAGTGGTAGGATGGAATAGTATAGAGGCTAGAAAGGTGTCTGTGGACAGTAGAAGTGGAGTTAATTAAATTAAACAGTCGTTCACAGGGACATTAGTTCTGGTTAGCAGTGAAACATTACCAAATCTTTGGTAGCAGCAATGCAAAACTCTATAATGCAATAGTTATGTGCCCTTTTTTTATAGCAGTATAAATAAAGAAAGCAGTTAAAAACAAATTCCATTATACTTAGCAGCAGTCTAAAACTAATTATAACAGTGTTTGTAAATATAAATCTAATTCTTTGGTAGCAGCAATACCAAACTCTAAAATGCAATAGTTATATGCCCCTTTGTAAGCACCGCTGGGGGGGGGGGGTAAGTTTAGCATAACCTCGGCTGCATTATGCTGAGCAACTAGCCTGGAGGTGTGGATATCCTTAATGAATATGGACACACCTCCACCTTTGGTGTTCCAGTCCAGGTTACATGGCCGAAAAGTGTGGTATGAGTTATAGCCTGGTAGTGCAGGGGTGCTCTCTGGAGCCTTGAACCAGGTCTCAGTCACTGCACAGATATCGATGTTCTCCATTTTAAGGAGTGCCTTGAGTGAGTGCATTTTGAGATTTAAACTTCTAGCATTGAGTAGCATCACCCTCAGTTTTTGCTTGCCTGTTCCTGTTACGATGGTGAATTTGTCATTTGAACCTTGCCTAAAAAAGGCACTAAAGGGGTGTGTTTACTAACACAAATACTGTCTCCATTTCAGCAAGTCACACCCAACCCTTTGACTCATTCTGTAGTCATGACTGACAGCAAGTTTACATTTTTTGGAGGGGGGGAATCCTCCCCACATGGCAGCTTTGTCCCCTACCCTTAATCTTTAAATACACTACCTCCGAGGATGCACAAAGTTAAAGAAAGTATATTTCACAACTTTCTGTGTATTCCAATGTCTCGTACTGAAATATACAGATGAATATTTAGCCGTGAGCATAGGAGTCAGGAGCAGATTAATAGTGATTGAGTAAATAAAAGCTAATCCAACTGAGTGATATCAGTCTGGCAGTCTGTCTGCACACTGTCACTGTCTTCCATATTATTTTACAACCGTTCTGTAAAGCTCTCACAGTCACAATTACACTCTTAGCAGAGAAAGTATCAGACTTCTCTTTTTCAAACTAGCAACATGTTATAAAGTTCTATGCAACTAAAGAAGTGTTTTGTACTTGTCCTGTCCTGTTAACAAAGAATTGCAATAGTGATTGCAGCTTTCAGTTTGTATTCTGTCAACCTCCCATCAGGGAAACCCTATGGTAATGCAGCTAGTTTAAACAAGTCCAAATAATAGGGGGCTACTTTAATGGGTCTTCACTGTAAAGGTAGCAAGAGAAAATGTTCGTGCATGTGTGCGCGCGCGCGCGTGTGTGTGTGTGTGTGTGTGTGTGTGTGTGTGTGTGTGTGTGTGTGTGTGCCTGTGTGTGTGTGTGTGTGTGTGTGTGTGTGTGAGTGAGTGCATGTTCCTGCATGTGTGTGTGTATGCATATGTGTGCATGTTGGGGGAGGGGGGAGTGTTGTCTCAGTGTTGGGAAGATACAAGGGTACACCTCTAAAAATATTATACTGCCGTAATAGCAAAAGTCAAAACTTGTTTATTTTCTGCACATTTGGGAACCAAATTTTTAGGTTCTGCTCTTTGACAGGAAACTGTGTAATGCATATTTATTTATATTCCTCAAGCCCAGGTTTCATACCAGAAAATGAAACTGCAGAGGACCTTTGCCATTCTGCTAAAACAGCCATAACTGTTGATATTAGGACATCCCTTATTTTTCTGCCATATTCTGGGATTAAAAAAGCAGGAGATGTGAACATCATCAAGCATGCTGTTATTGACAGCATGTATAGTTAATGCACATATGCAAAGTACGGCAACTGGCATGCATGGAAGCATGTTTTCTAAGGAGATATTACATGTTTTAGTATTCTTCCAATTTATGCCATGATAGCACTGTGGCTCAGTGTTAGGATTACTGCCTCACACCCCTGGGTTCTACAACTTACTTGTCACCTCATCACTTTCTGTGTTGAGTTTTGCACAATCAGAAGCCGTTGTGGTGCAGTGGTAGTATTGTCACCTCACAGCAAGAGGTTCTCCCGTTCGAGTCTCGGCTGGAGCGCCTTCTGTGTGGAGTCTGCATGTCCTCCCCGCGGTCGAGTGGCATTTGAAAGACATGCGTGAATGGGCGTGCCTTCATTGAAGGTTGGGCGTCGAGCTGGCACCTTGGCACCATAAAAATCGACTGCCAATCATTAGTGGACCAGAGTTCCGCTGTGGTGACCTCTAACTTGGAAAAGCCGAAAGAAAACAACATTCCATATTTCCATAGATTCTCTGTAGATACTGAGGTTTTCTCCTACCACCCAAAAAGGATATAGTTTGACAGAATACTGTAAAACTTTCCATTAATTCTATATTTACACCTGATGGCCTGATTTCTGGCTGGAGAGGGTCTAAAAATATGCTCACCCGGGAAAATTAAATTAAATATATGTTAAATTTCATTATGCACAAAAAGATCTTATGTTCAGTTATTCTCTGGGTACAACAATAAATAAAAGGGAAAAAACTGAACAGAGGTGGTAGTACTCTGATGCTAGATGAACTATGTTTTGTTGAACAGGGACTAACGTGCTGTCACACTGAAAAACAACAGTAGAAATAGATGCAGTGCTGACCATGCACAGGGCATTGTACAAATATATCTCTCATTGTTGCATAACTAAGGTAAAGTACCCCATACAGTGTCATAAAGTAGCAATAGCAGTAATGCACATAGATATGTAAAATGCTGCAGCAGGATTTTTAGTGAAATTTCATTAAAGAGAATTGAAACTGGATGCGACTTCAGCCTAAACCATGTGATTTTGTTTCCTGTCTTGATGGAACAGAAGGCACAAAAAAAGATTATTGAAGCCTGCAGGTTCCATAATAAAACTGTAGATTGTAATGTGTGCTCTCAAGATTAAGGATCAGGGCAGCTTCTCAGTTATGCATGTACCAAGACTAAGTAACTTGCAAATAATTATCTTGAGAATATAAATATTCTCGTTAGTTTATTTGCATATATTTAAGGCTGTATTTGCATTTATATTTATCTTACTTTATGAAAAATCAAAGTCCTCTGTAGCCAGTCCCCCCAACACCAGTATCAAAAAGCAACAACCAAACATATTCTGCTTGTCACTCCACTGGAAATCTTCAGAAAGGTTTATCGTGATCATTGACTTCATTTTTTTTGTTTACCTTTTACTTTTCTGACAGGATTTATT
The DNA here is from genome assembly GCF_019279795.1 of Protopterus annectens. Classification (NCBI taxonomy): domain Eukaryota; kingdom Metazoa; phylum Chordata; order Ceratodontiformes; family Protopteridae; genus Protopterus; species Protopterus annectens. Next base: position 869,759,722 of record NC_056735.1, read on the forward strand.
GCAAATATGAGTAGACTTAGTGACTGTAATTAATGACAAATACAGTCAATAGTTTAAAACATTTGGACATATCCCGTTATAACAAGCATGACATAACATTTAGTACCCCTAGCTTGCAAGAATAGAAGTCATGATTTTTTGCAGTCTGCTCAAAAAAAAAAAAAAAAAAAACAGTTGACACTTTTGGTCTTAAGCCTTCTCTTTTTATGTTCAAGGTAGCTGACAATGCAGTTTCTAAAGAAAAAGATACTGTACTTTTCCATGAGAAAATCAATTCAGCTTGACATGGTTTGTCATGAGAGAAAACAAAGAACTGCTATAAAAATGAAAGCATCCAGAAAAGAAAGTTTGTCCAGACCACTCTTGCACACAAAGCCACACCATTTAGGATAACCTGACCATTTATTAATAACAAAAGAAAACATGATTAATTACATAACACTCTACTGTAAATTCCAACATAAGTTACTGTAGGCAGCGTTACCTGCTCACCTTCATCCAGACATTGACATAAAGCAGCATTAAACTATTTGCTCACTTAAACTCAGCCTCCTGTTAGAACCAGCATGATACCACTCACTCCTGTAACAAACAACCACTGTATTAACTCAAACAGAAATAAACAAGGGGGAACAGAATAGTGAATCACCACAGCCCCCCTTCTCTCCCCTCACACCCCCAAAATATTTATTATAAACCCCAAACATTTCAACCATCATAACATAAACAAAAAGATGGAAGGGAGTCAAGCTCAGCAAGCCCACACCAGAATCTGATTCCTTAACTAACAAATACTGTATAAACCAACTAACTCCTCCCCACCCCTTACATCACTTCCTGCTTACCTCATACCTTCCTTTAATTACTTAACCCTTAACTTCCCACACCCAAACTATCTCCCTACCACATTGCCTGATTTTGTACAATGAAGCCAATTCCCACCCCCCCCTCCCTACTACGGTGTCTCTGGACAAATTAGTCTGTGCCCAAACTACATTTCTGCTTTCTTAACTTATGTCGCATTGCTTAAATTAATGTAATCTTGAGAAAAATGTAATGGAGATATATACTGAAATGACTGGGAGAGTGTGGCGTAAGGAGATGATTTTTTTACTGCCCTAAGATAATTTACTTTGTAATATGCAGTGTATTACTTGCTGTTATTTATGCAAAGTTGCTGTTCTGTGTAATTTGAACTTTCAGAGTACAAAATACAATGGAAACTATGTAGTTTTACCAGTAACCTTTGCTAAGTTCATTAGCAAAATACGATTAAATATGATCTTTAACTATAAGCTTAGCTCAGCTGAGTTTGTCATGTTGAATATGGATGTGCATTGCTGAACATATAGCAAAATGACAGCTATAGAGGGCAGTGATATATGCCAGCTGGTGAGGACCAAAGATAATCTTTCCTGCTGCAGCAAATAAAAAAGATAAATAATTTGCTGTAAAGTTTCATACCCTTACATGCACCATATGCTGTAGTTGGTGTAGGGGCCTGTGAGGATCAATGTGCTAAGAAGTAAACACATTCATTAGGACCTACTTACCACAGGGTCAGGAGGTAGATTCTGTCCATGTGTAAAGGACAGGAAGGAACATCCTGCATGCCTGAGGAGCAAGTACCCTCTGTGTGATATAGAAGTCCCCTATGAATAAGGAAGTCCAGACACAGGAAAATTAAATAGACATTAATGGGGGCCCAATGGGCAAAGAGGGAAAGTGGACAATTATTCAGCATTTTACAGAGGCATGATGAAGTGCAAATTAAATGAAAAATCTAGGTAGAAATTTAGCTGTACACTCAAATGAACATCAGGACTAGTTGTCTAGGTAAATGATCATTAAAAACAAAAAAAAGTAGTAATGCTTTGCCACTTTGCTAGTTATATGTAGAGTTGTGCAAAAAGGCCAAGAAGCAAAGGGGACATCCCAAAATAATATGGTTTGCAACAAAGAGAAAAACATCTGCAAAGACTGTATGCTAAGGTGAGTGTACCAGCATAATGGAAATTATCAAACATAAATGCAGAAATAATTTTCCCTGGAATAATATAGATGGACATGAATGGAAGTGAATGTGAATGATATGAATTGCATCTACTCCTATGGATATGAAAGAAAACTAGCAGCTATTACTTCTAATGGCAATGCCGAAAAAAGTGCAACTAAGGCAGAGTCACCCAAGAAGTAAAAAGGGCTGAGGGCATATCGGGTCGATATTAAAAGACCAAAGAGGTGTTTCATCGAACACCTCTTGGTCGACACATAAAGAGCGACCGCACTAAAGTGCAGACGCTCAAAACAGCAATTTCTTTCCCTGGGAAAGAAATCGCTTGGCCATCCCCATGTGTTTGCCCCTTTCCTCACTGTAGTGCGATCTCGGAGTTGGTATATTTAGTTAGGGGAGTGTGGGGGAGGCGAAGCCTCCCACTTTGTTATGTTTTAAAGTGTGTGTGTGTGTGTGTGTGTGTGTGTGTGTGTGTGTGTGTGTGTGTGTCTGTGTGTGTTTGTGCTAGCGATTTCTTTCCCAGGGAAAGAAATCGCTGTTTTGAGCATTCACACTTTAATGCGTTTGCTCTTTATGTGTCAACCAAGAGGTATTCTATGAAACACCTCTTTGGTCTTTTAATATAGACCCAAGCATACGTTTGCAGGTAGCTGTGACATAAATTAGGGAAATTGTGAGACACATAAAATAAAATTGAATGTGGACAATCAAAATAAGTGGATAGAGATTTCTCCCCAGTAGAAAAGAACTCTACAATGAAAACTCTGACAAAATGAAAACAGACTGGAAGAATTCTGACTTCTAGGAGAGTTTTGTGATTTAATTAGAATGATCTGTCTGCACTCTGGTGGACGTATCTGTTAAAGTAAATTCTGAGATATGAGCATTATACTAAATGCATACACCTAAATGAAGTTGAACTTAAAAGAGATTACATAAGCAGAGGGGGTGAAAATATATGCTTTATTAAAAAAACTGAAAGAAATGGGGATTTCATCTTACAGCAGAAAATAGAAGAAACACCAAAAGAAAATGCAGAATGACAGTGAGAAGCTTATCAAAAACAGTAGTCAGCAAAGGTGGTTTAAAATTGACCCCACCTTCCTTCAAATGATACATGAATGTTTAAGCCAGAAGCATAATAAAACTTATACACTGGAACCAAGATCTTTTGAGTAAAGACTTAATCATAATTTTCATTTTCAGCATTAGAGTTTAGGAACTCTAAAGACATACATAAGATAAAAAAATGTAAACAATGGCTTACAAAGAAAGGAAGTACTGCTTCTGTAAATGAGAAAGTGAGAAAAATGTGACTGCTACTGTTACAGTACCTAGTGATGCTCACAGGATGGTCCGTCCTGCCATACAATAATGTTGGTAGAGTGGTGATAAAATATTCTGTACTTTACCTTAGTTAATGTGTTTTATCACAACTTTCTTCCTTGTTCTGTTGTTAAAAAAATATTTGATGCATTTCTGCAAAACATTTATTTATTAGTTACAAGATTTTCATTTGTGTAGCTTGTCTTTCTGCCACAGAGACCGAGCCCTTAGTGTTACCCAGGCAACTGGGGTTCAAATAATCAATACTGCAATTGACATGGAGAAGAGTGAAAGGGCCTAGCCTGCTTGTTCTTCCATGGGGAGGAGAGTATTGTGGGTGCTTAGACTGTACATAGGGATGTGTGATTTCTCTTGTGAAGACCAGGGAACCCACATCCCTGCTTGCAGAAGAGGGCTGGACTGCTTGCTGTTAATGCTCTTTACAGAAGTGAGAGATAGCCAGTATGATCAGCCCATCACATGACCCCTTCTGCTGCAGGTTGTGAGAGTCCACTGGGAACCATAGGAGTATAAATAAAAACCCTTGAACAATTCCTTATGACTATCTGAATGATAGCCCTTCTGGGTGACCCTCATGCTGATGATATGGAATTAAATAGGCTGATTGACTGGGAGGGAGCTGGAAATAAAAAGGCAGGGTGCACAAGGAATGCGCAAAATGGCATTTTGCTTGTTTAAATTCTATTTATATCACTGATATCTATTACCATCCTCGGCTAGTGTGCCTTCTGTGTGGAGTCTGCATGACCTCCCTGTGGTCGCGTGGGTTTCCTCCGGGTGCTCCGGTTTCCTCCCACATCCCAAAGACATGCTGTAGGTGGAATGGACACTCTAAATTGGCCCTAGGCATGAGTGTGTGTGTGCATGTGCCTTCCGTGGAAGGTTGGGCATCGGGCTGGCAACTCAACACTGTAAAACTCCACTGCCAATCAAGAGCGGACAGGTGATCTGCTGTGGCAACCCCTAACTGGGAAGAGCCGAAAGAAGAAGAAGAAGATATCTATTACCATCCTATGAGCATCATCAACCCAGCACTCAAACAATAAATTCAAAGTTATGTAGCCAATACACACTATAAGCAGGGGTGGCTCGTGCTATAGGACTGCAGGACTGCAGCCCCCCTCACCTAGGAAAACAAAAAGAAAACAAAACTGTGAACCAAGAAAACAAAAAAAAAAAAAAAAAAAAACTGTGAACCAAGAAAACAAATAATTATGAGTCCTGGAACTCTGCGCATGCGTAGAGAACTCAGACTGCCTTTGTCAGCAGTCCGGATACAGGGGAAGGCATTTCTGCCCCGCAGACAAACTCAGACTGTCTTTGTCAGCAGTCCGGATACAGAGAAAGGCATTTCTGCCTCGCAGATGCCCAGGAATCTATGCAGTGACAACTGCACAGAACAGAGGAGCTCCGGACTGCTTCATCTGCAGGCAGGACCAATCAGGAGAGAGGTGAGGTGTGTTTTGTGCTCTCATGAGGGATTTTATTGCTTCACTCATGTTGTGGGTGACTTGGATTTTACTGCTGCTCTGGATACATTTCATGTGTGTTGCGGGATATTCTACAACAGGTGAGGTGTGTGCGTAATGCCCCAGTTGCTATCTACTGGTGGCTAGAGAGAATACATGGTGGTGGGTAGAGATACTCAGGCTTGAACCTTGTACCTTGGATGCAGGTGGCAAGGACCTGATTTCCCTACCCACCACCATTTGTAAAAAAATTGCAGATTTTTGCCTCATATTTGTTCTGCTCCTCATAAAATCTGTGATTTTTGTATTTTAATTTTTCCTTGCAAAGTCTGTAGTGCAGTGGTGCACTGGTAGCATTGTTACCTGACAGCTACAGGTTCTCTGGTTTGATTCTTGGCTGGGGTGCTTTCTGTGTGGAGTCTGCATGTCCTCCCATCTTACAAAGATGTGTCTGGAGTGTGTCTGGAGTGTTTCTCCCTGCTCTGTTGAAAAATTGGCTTTTGTTCCAAGTCAAACTAGTTTCCTGGTTAACAAATGTTTAAAAATAACAGGCATTTGAATTTCAGACTTCATATTCTTCAGAAAGTACATGGAAAAAAAACTTTTATTCTAGCAATTGTCTAAGTTTATAATATGGATATTTGAAATTTGTCCCTATTTTTGGGACTGTATTCCCTCATTATTGGCTTTGTCCAGGTATTTTGTGCTAAGATTGAGAGCTATGGTGAGAACTGAATTCACGGAATGTTTGGGGGCTGTGTTCTCCCCATTACTGGCTTTGTCCACATGTTTTTTGCTAAGAGGTTGAGAGCTATGGTGAGAACTGAATTCACTGAATATGTTTGGGAGCTGTATTCCCCCATTATTGGCTTTGTTCAGGTGTTTTGTGCTAAGAGGTTGACAGCTATGGTGAGAACTGAAGTCACTAAATGATAGCCATTTAAGTTTCAGTCTTCTTCTCTTTCACAAAACAGCTGATTTGGCATAGTGGTATGTTTCTCTGACTGTTTTGCACAGGGTCCCCTGGGTTCAAGACGTGGCAGTGAAATGTATGGTGGTAACACAGTATTTTATTCTAGAAACTTTCCAACATTATACAATCAATGTCTAAAATGTGTCCCTGGTATTTGGGCTTTTGACCCACCCAAAACATTTTGGCTTTTTCCAGATTTCTTGTGCTGCAAAGTTCAGAAATACAGCTGAGTGTTGAGTAGATTTTACAAGGAGCTGAGAGCTGCAGAGGAACAAAAGTTTAGTGTTTCTTATGCTGCTTGCATTGTTAATAGCACAACAGATAGTGTACTTGCTTTTTCTGCAGAAGGCTGTGGGTTTTACTCCCACAGTAGGTAGATGCATTCCTGATACTGTACTGTGTTGTAAAGGGGGTGGATGCTGCAGTCCTTTTTGATGAAGATACCTAGTAACTATGAACCTGTTATCAGTTTGCCATACATTCCATATTGCGATATTACTAGCTTATCATTTTTTTAATGCATGCAACATAGGCAATTTATTCCTCAAGGGCAACAGGCACTTTATTTGTAGATGAAACAATGACATATAAAGTTGTTTGCTAGCAGCAATCTCTTCATTAGTTACAGATTTTTTTAATGTGGAATTATTTAGATGACTTTTACTACTTCAGAGATTGTGCGTATTTACTGATACTGGTGGACTGTAGAAGGTTGAGTAGACTTTTATAGGTTCATAGGTTCATAGGTAGGTACTAGGCCATCGGCCCAAGGGCCTACATAAGCCTAGCCAGCAAGGTTCCATAGCTTACGCCACCCAAGAAAGTTATTTTCCTATGTCACTGTCCAGCAGAGACACAGAAGTGATCCCCAGGGTGTATTTCCTATTTCCCATCCACTCATCAAGATTTTTCTTGAAGAGTGCTAATGAAGAACTTTGCTTGTCATAGATGGGTAGCTTGTTCCAGAGTATAGGAAGTCTCTGGAACAGGAATCTATCCCTCCAGCATGTCCTGTTTATTGTGGTGACCAGGTTTAGGTCCCTAGAATGTGTAGCTCGGAGGGATTGGGATTTCTTTAGGTGTAGCATGTCCAACAGCTCTGGGTTTGACATAGCTTTATATGTTAGGCAGAGATCACCTCGGAGTAGGTGATATGCTACGGAGTAAAGCTGGAGTTTTTTGAAGCGGTCAGTGTAGGGCATTTGTTTGAGGCCAGTAATCCTCTTTGTGAGGTACTTCTGTGGCCTTTCCAGCTGCTGTAGATGTCTTGTGAGGTACATTCCAAAAGGGGTGTTGTACTCTATAATGGGTCTAATGAGTGACGAGTAGAGGGGAACAATGACTTATTTTTTCCTGGATGAGAACCCTTTTATGATGAGGTGTGCCATGTAGAAGGACTTCCTGACTACTGTGGCGATGTGAGTATCAAAGGAGAGAATACTGTCCACCTGGGTCCCAAGGTCTCTTATCACGCATTCGGTGTTAAGTAGATTGCTGCCTATGTGGTAGTTCATGGGTACAGAGATTTTACCAAAGGGGATGACACTGCACTTTTTGGCATTGAGCTTGAGGCCATGGCTCTGACACCAGGCATCTGTCTAGTGAGGCCCTTCTGTAGGATGTCCACATCATTTGGGGACTTGACTATGGCTCCTAGTTTGCAGTCATCTACAACCTTCGTTAGCCAGAGGCCTTCTGTGTTAGCGTGTACTTCAGAGAAGTAGATACCAAACAGGAGAGGTCCCAGGACGGAACCCTGTGGTACTCCACTTGTCACTGCTTTGAGGTCAGATTTGGAGTCTGCAACTTTTACAGTGTGGGTTCTGTCAGTGAGCCATTTGGCAACCCATCTTGCGACATAGGGATTTATACCTAGTTTAGTGAGTTTAGCTATAATTCCAAAATGGGGGATGGTGTTGAAAGCCTTGGCGAGGTCAAGATAGGCTGTGTGAACAACCGTACCCTCATCCACGGCTTTGGTGACTGCCTCAAAGATGTCAATCAGGTTCAGGAGGCATGATCTGCCTTTCACAAACCCGAACTGGGTGGGATCCAGAGTTTGGAGGTTACCAATGTCTTTGTTTATGAGTTCCATGATGATACGTTCCATGGACTTGCAGACCAGGCTCGTCAGGCTAATAGGTCGATAGTTCCCGGGATCAGTTGTGGCTCCCCCTTTGTGGAGTGGGATAACTGTTGCTGTGCACCATTCAGTGGGCACAAAGCCTGATGTGAGGCTATTATTGAACATGGTGGTTAAGTGGGAAGCCAGTTTGTTCTGAAGTTTGTGTAAAACGCAGCCTGGAATGTTGTCTGGTCCCATGGATGCTGTGTTTTTGGCTTTAGAGAGGGCAGCTTTTACCTGCGTAGTTGTGATTACAGGGAATTTGCATTCTTCCTGTATAGATATGGGCCCTTTAGGGGGTGAGAGAGGGGTAAAGTTAGCACTGAACCAATCTGCCAGGATGTTGGCAATATCAGTTGGTTCTGTAATTTTCATGCCTTTGTGCTGTAACTCAGAGCAGATCCGGGTGTTGCCATCTAGATTCTTGACATAGCTATAGAATGCTTTGTGGTTGTCCTTCGATTTAGTGGTGATTTTGTTTTGTTAGCTAGCTTTGGAATGATGATGGCTTTTTATGATGGAAATGTTCTGAATTGGGCAGTTTTGTCATTGGTGCATGCATTTTGTTTCATTGTTTACTGGAAAAATGTTCAAAACAATACATTTAAAATGCCCTCTAACAACTGTACTGTATTGTACAAGGAATATAATTTAATGCAATCAGGAAGGTGTATCAAAGTGCATGTGTATATTTTGTGTTCAAGGGGCCTATGATTTGAAAACAGCCCAAAGTTAATCTTTATCTGCCACTGGTAAAATGTATTTTCTTTGAATGTGGGTCTCAATGCTGTTTCAATGCATGTGAGTTTCAAGGACAGAGAAATTTTAATGCTAAGTCTGTTTTCATTGTGAGACTGCATTGCTTTGTTTAGCAGATATCTGTTAGGGTTCGTGCTGTTAAATAAAAAATAAAACTTTCAAATGAATTCCAAATCATCGCAGAAGTAAAGCAGTATGCACATTACAGTGTTTATGGTAAATGGGGCGAAATAACAAAGAAATGGGACATTGGAATGGCTGCGGGGGGAGGATCCATTCGACCATAATTTAGAGGGGGGGGAGGGCAGCAAACTCAGACAGCCCCAGTTGAAATATACCGCTCAGCTGTCCATATTTTTGCAGAATGAATAGATATTTGCTTCTTATTTTTGGTTTGCTCCTCATAAAATGCGTGGTTTTCTGGCAAATCATTTAGGAATGAAGTCACTAAATGACAGACGTTGAGTTTCAGATGTCATAACCTTCAGAAAAATGCATGCTAAAGTAAGACCTGTTATTCTATCATCTGTCAAGTTTATACAAGATTAATTTTTAGTAGTGTTTGTATGTTCCCCCAATATATTTGGCCTTGTCCAGATTTCCTGCATTAAGAGGTTGAGAGGTACGTGTAAATCGCTTTATAGAATTAGGAATATCCAAACCTCTCAACTCTCCCCAATTTTGGCTCAAAATGTTGCTCTCCCCTAATAATCCTTCCTCAAAATGGCAATTTTGGAAGAAAATTTGGAGGGTTTACAATTATATATAACTGTAATGATCAGAGTTGTAGCTTACTTTTCTTTCAGAAATGCATGTAGATGCTTTTATTTTGTTAGCTGCTCAAGTTAACAGTGTTAATATTAAAAAGGTGCCCTTCTTTGACAGGTTCCCAGCTGTATTGTGTGGCAATTTTATATTTTTGCATCACATTTTTGGTCTGTGTTTCATAAAATTGTGTTTTTTCTGGCAAATTATTGGCAAGTCATTAAAGATTGTAAAGTTATAAAATAATGGCAGACATTTGAGTTTCAGATTTCATACCCTTCAGAAAATTCATACTAATGCAAGACCTACTACTGTTCTATTATCTTTCTAAGTTTATAAGAGCAATATTTAAAAATTGTCCTTATTTTGGGGCCTGTGTCCCACTTCTAGTTCTACGTATGGCTTTGTCCAGATTTCTTGCTCTGAAGTTGAGAGGTATGACAGTGTCAGAGCCATCACCGTCAGACAGAGACATTTCAAATTATGACATACTTGTTGCACCCCACTGTCCATTGTAGTGGCTCTGGATGTGTCCAAGGAAGGCAAGGAGCAGTTATACAGTATAAGTGTGCAGAGTATTCCCCCATCCAAGGGGGACACAAGTACGACCATGGCTTTTCATCTGTCCTTGATTTTGCAGAATGTTCTGGTTTCCTGTCATATTTTTATACTGTTGATTTATGCTTCTTATTATTCAGGAAATGCATGCCGTCGGAGTGCCCTGTTGCTCTGTGTTTAAGTAGCAATGATTTAATGACCATCAGGTAAGCTTGTCGGAGATTGTAAGATGCAAGTAAGCTTTAATAAGCATACTGTTAAAGAATTACCAGCATTGAAAGCCTTTTCGTTGTTGCCATGCAGAGAATATTTACATAACTAGATAATGTATAAGCCTTGGGTATTGAAATGCATATGACAGTATTTGTAATAAAGGACAGAATTACAGTATTTTCAGAAGCTCATTACATTTGTTGGAGACTTGCAGTTATCTTTTCTTGGAGACTTGCAGTCATCTTTGCAGGCTTTACCTGTAAACTAAACAGAATGCCAATCTATCATGTGTGGTCCATAACTTGTGCAGGAATCCTTTAAGCAATTTATCTTGAGCTTGTTTCTTGTTTGCTGTTCATTTTTTACTTTGATCATGTCTTCCCCATGAAACAAGTAGATAGTTGTCAGGCAGCAGGTCTTTTTTGGATAAGAAACATTTTTACAAGTGGGGGTATTACAGAGATTGCTACTTTCAGCATGTTACTTGGTAATTTTATAAAGCTGAATATAAATTATAATTAGAACTGCAGTGCAAGGAGTAGTGGTTTGAGTTGAGTGCTGCTTGTTTTTTTTATACTTGATTTTGACTGGCATTCCAGTAATGTATTTAAAAAGTTATTTATTTTTTCATGCCTCACAACCTGTTTCCATCTAGATATTAAGTAAGTTGTCATGTAGTCAATGCATTGAAATATTTTTTTCTTCTACACTTCATTTTGTCTTGATTGGACTCTCATAATGACTGTTTGGCACCCAGGGCAGCGTATTTAATTAAAGTTCCAGTTGTTGTGGTTTTGAGCACAGCTCCCCCATTTCTAGTTGGCCACACCCCTTCCCATTGGCCCCACCCATTCAGCTGTCTCCTGCAGTCCCCCTTTAATTTGAAGTCACCAGAAGCCACTGACTATAAGAAAATGAAACTTCACTCACAGAGACACAAAAAAACAACTTCTCTGCTGCTTCCTTCACTTCATCCAAGGCCCTTAAAATGAAAAAAGAAAAAAAATGAAAAAGTTAAATTATAAAAACAGACAAAAGAAAAGCACAACTTCAACCAGACAAATGTAAAGCAACAATGTTAGCAATGCAGATCTGATCTAAATAACCAAACTAATTAAAATTAAATAACACAATAACCAAACTATAATGCTACTATCTTGTAGTATCAGCAGCACTACACTGCTAAAAGATCATCATAAACTTAATTGACACAATAAAAACATCAGGATACATTTCAGAGCTGCAGTATAAAACAAATAAGAACTACAGCACACACAACTTGTTAAGAGAAACATTCATACAATTGGAAACCCTCATACAATGGATAGATGGAATATCTGTATCTGGTTTACATAATAAATGAAGTATCTGGCACTCTTACATTAGATAATTCAGCTTTGAAAATTGTAGTTTATATCCTGTGCACTTGCTTCCTAGTCATCCCAGTAATGCATTTTTTTCCACTTGTGTGTAAAGTAAAACTAAGTCTAGTTTACTTCTTCAACATACCTCTCAACCTCTTAGAACAAAAAAAATCTGGACAAAAATAAAAAAAGGAGGGGAGGTCAAAGGCCATAAAATAAGGACACTTTTTAAATATTGCTATTATAAACTTAGAAAGTTGAAAGGATAACGTTTTCTGTTAGCATGAATTTTCTGAACGGTATGAAGTCTGAAACTCAAATGCCTGTCATTATTTTCTGACTTCCATTCTCAATGATTTGCTAATCATTTGCCAGAAAACCAAAAATTTATGAGGAACAGACCAAACATTTGAGGCAAAAGTCTGGACATTCTGTGAAAATCTGGACAGTTGAGAAGTATGTCCTTCAAGCAGAAAAATACAGAAACATCTCCCTTGGATTGCTCTGTAATAACTATTCAGAACTCAGGGAATGAAAGAAACTGAAATCTTTTAAATACCACTTCATAATGAGTCACCAGAACATAGAAGTATATATTTTAATCAACTCTGATGTAACTGCTTAGATCATAAAGCAATCTTAATCATTTCAAAATATCACTCAACAGACACTTATTTGAATCTTGGCTTTGCACATGTAACACTCCAGATGAATTATTAACTTAGCATCAATTATACAATTTCACTGTATATTCTCCTTCTAATAACACTACTTCTCTATAAGTAGTTACATTCCCAGCTGCAACTCTCACCACAGAAGTATTACTAACTATGCACTACTTTGCCTAAGTGATTCTCCCTGCTTAATTTCCTAACTAATGTTATGTTCCTCCACGTATATAAATCCAAATATATATTTGTCTATATTCAAATATTTAAAGTCTTATTCTATTTGCTACCATGTCTGTATTTTTGTTTTTACATTTTTATCCTGTAAATGTGTTAACACCTATTTTTTTGTTAATTTTGTTTATAATATCTGTTACTTGTTGTGATACTTTGTATGCAAGCTTAGACTGGAGCTTTTCTCCCCGGGCCTCCGCTGAAAATGGGCACTGTCCCAGTCAGACCATCCCGGTAAACAAATGTAAAATAAATAAATAAAATAAAGACAACAGGATCCTAAGCTAATGATTTTTTCAAGAAGCAAATGTACACTTTCTATCCTTGTTGCAGACCTGCTGGTGTATGTGGCAGCATATCAGAATATGGAAAATAGCTAAAAGCAAGAATCCAAGAAACCACTCAGGTCCTTATATAATAACAAATTCCATATTGTATATATGAAATTATTGCATAGTGACTATGTTTACTGCAGAGTACAGAGATATCTAAACTACACTCTACGATGTAAAAATCCATGAAAATACAATTCTTTTTAGATATTAGGTCTTTTAATTACTTGGCCATTTGGAAAATTATTTAACCTCAAATAAATATGAACAAATATTGATGGATTCTGTTATCTAAACCAGTTTTAGAATAGTAGAACAAATATAATCAAATAGGGTTGGTAGTACATAAAGTAATCAGATAGGATTGTCAAAGACAGCCTACTAACAAACATAGCAGCTTTCAGCTTCCCACCTGCTGTTATACCATGTTTAGTTATCACAGATCATGATTATCACCTTTAAGCTAAAAAAATGGAGTCATAAATATATAAGTTAATTTAACAAGCAAACCCTTGGTGGAATAATAAAATTAATCAACTATAAGCAGGGACTCAGGAAGTCCTACCGCAGGCAGGAAGAGCGGGTGGCCAAGAGACTGATTTTGTGATGTGGGAAAATGTAATTCAGAGATATGCTAGCTGCAATGAAAAAAATACCTCAGTATTGGCTAATTTCCATATTTCTGAATCATCTGTAACTACTGTAAGTACAAATTCAGACTTTCCTGCAGCAGTCTCCACTGTGGGCCCACACATCACATTACTAGAGGCACTTACCTCCATTTACTGTTATACATGAGTGTGCACACACGTACGCACTCACACACCCACCTCTTACTTGTCCCTGATGTATTTTCATATTTTAGTCCCTGTCCTTATGCATCATGCATTCTTTCAGCCAGTCAATGATGCCAGACATTAGAGTACTTTCTCTTATTGCTTGTAACATCCATCATGATGCTATCCTTTTTGCTATATTAACTTTTTAAGTGAGTCCAAGTAATAATTTAAAACTGTACTTGATTTTGCAGAACGCTGCTGATGCTGCTCTTATACTTGCTCTGTCCCTTGTAACTCACATGCCATCATAGTTAGCGCAGCCAGATCCAGTGCTAGGTGACCTAGGCAGTTGACTGGGGCTCGCTGCCACAAAATTTATATTTTTGCCTTTAACTCATTCCCTCCAGTACAGCTCTTTTGAGTGTGTGCCTTTAACTCCCAGTGGGCGTGGCTTAAGCCTTTAAAAAATGTAGTTATCACCTTACAGTTCTAGAAAATACTCATTGAGAGAGGTCAAATATCAATACAGTTGTGTTTACCATCACATATGCTTCAAGACAAAATATCCTGGTACCTTGTAAGTAACATGGTTTTGGAATTATTAATGCAAATATGAACAATCAATATTTGACGCCTAGAGGAGCAGTAGGGGTTAACTGCAGAAGACACCTGGAGGAGCAGTCGGCTGTAACAAACATAGAGCATGTTCAGGATCAAACTCTGCAACTTGCTCAGAGGATAGTATAACCTGAATCATCTACACCACCTACCAAACTAACATCAGCAGATGTATTTTCAAGCATTTTGAAGAGCTGTTTAGTTTCTGTGCATTTTCAAAGAATATTGACTTTCTGTGCATCTTCAAGGAATATTGAATTTCAAGGGAAGAGAAGTTTACTGTTGCTCATGTTAACTCTGTTTTCAATGTGCAGCTGTTTGTTTATTTAATAGCAACATCAGTGTTTGTGCTATCATATTTAAGCATAGTGTTAGTAACACAGCAGGTAGCAAACTTGCCTTTAGTGCAGAGGGCATTGTGTTCTAATCTCATGTCATTTAGATGAAGTGCTGATGTTTTCAGTGCCATTTAAAAGGAGATAGGCTACAGCACATCTGAATGTTGTCATCCTTTGGATGATATGCTTAGTAACAATGAACTTTTTGCCAGTTTGACAACCATTCCCTATTGCAATATTACCAGCTTACCAATTTTTTTTAAATATAACATAGGCAATTTATTCTTCAAATGCAGCAGGCATTGAAGCTGTACATGAAACACTGAAATGTATAGTTGTTTGTCAGCAGCAACCTCTTCATTAGTTATCTTTAATGTGGAATTATTCAGTTAACTTTACTTCTGTAGAGATTGTGTATATTTACTGGTATTGGTGGATTGCAATGACAGAAGTTTGACTAACTCTGTGATTTAAATATTCTGTAATAGGTATTTTTTTCATTATTGGCTCGTGTTTTGTTTCATTGGTTAGTCGAAAAGTGTTCATACCTTCAAATTTAAAACACACTCTAACAAGTGGTGCTGTACTATGTAAGGAATATAATTTAATATGATCAGGAAGGTAAATCAAAGAACACATGTATGGATGCATTTTCCTAAAAAATGTGTGCAGGGGTCTATGGTTTGATAACAGCCCAAAGGTAAACTTAATCTGCCACTGGCCAGATGCATTTTCTTTGAATGCAGGTTTCAGTGCTGATTCAATGAATGTGAGTTTCAAGGACAGAGACGCTTACTTTCCATGCTTCATACCTCTCAACTGTACAGGTTTTCGCAGAATGTCCAGATTTTTGCCTCATATGTTTGGTGTGCTCCTCCTAAAATCTGTTCATTTCTGGCAAATAGCTGAGGATTGAAGTCATTAAATAATGACAAGCATTTGAGTTTAAGACTACACATCCTTCAGAAAATTCAGGCTAATGCAAAACCTGTTATTCTATCAATTTTCTAAGTTTGTAAGAGCAATATTTAAAATCTGTCCCTATTTGCCCCCATCATTTTAGGCTTTGTCCAGATTTTTTGCTCTAAGAGGTTGAGAGGTATAATTCTGTTTTCATTGTGAGACTATATAATTTTGTTTAGCAAATAGGTGTCAGTGTTTATGCTATAAAACTTGAAATAAAGGTTTTAAATATCTGTAATTACTGTAGAAGTAAAAAAAAAATAGTATGCACACTGATAGGTTTGAGCAGTGTTTATGGTAACTGGGGAGAAATAGACAAGCAATGGGATGCTGGAATGGCTGGGGGGAGTGCTGCTGTGGGGGGGTCCTGATCCATTACCCTGCCTAGGGCCCCATTTGACCATGATCTGGCTCTGGCAGTAAGTGAATAATGCTATACATTAAAGATTCATATCTCGTATAGGGTAAAAAAATCCACTACATCACAGATCCTTTAGTTAATGTAGAAGGTTAAGACACTGGCTTTAGAAGTTTCTTTCTATGCTAATTGTGTAGTCTTTAAGTATCCCCCCCATTTACTTTAACTATTTCCCATTTTATGAAATGCTTAAGGGAAGATGTGTCCACCCACTATCTAGTGGTGGTACAGAAGACTAACCCTCTGCTCAGTAGCTGGGTTGTGTGTTGAGGGTGCATGGTTTGATGCTTTCTCCTCCATTATTTTAACTTACCTTTTAAGCACTTCAAGTAACATGTTAAGAGTGTCCCTGATGTCTACCTGTGGTACATGTGGGTAGCTCATAATAAAGAGGTATATGTAAGTGTTGAGTGTACCAAGTTTGAATCTTCCAAAGTGCCATTAAGGGACTCTTCGTGCCTAGTGTTCCCTCCCCTCCATGTCATTGATACAGCAGCAAGTGTTATTTTATTTTTAAGTGTCTCCTGAGCACAGTGTGAAGAGTAGACCTGGTGTTTAATGTTCACATCTCCCCCGTGTCTTTCGTATTGAAAAACATTGTTCTGTTTTCTTTCTAACACAAATGTGTGAGATACTTAGGTATCATGTTTGATCCAAGCCTAAGTATGTCTCTCCACATCACTAAATCCAAAACCTATTGTTAAGATGCAATATTAGAGATCAAAGACAAATGCAACTACCTATATGAGACAACTGTATACATCAAATGCTTAGTTGTTTGGTTTAATCAGTACCTAAATTTTCACCTTCATGTCAAGGAGACTACATTCAAAGTAAACTACTACTATAGGTCCATAAGATTTCCCCACTTCCTTTCCAGATCAGCAAGTAGAGACATCAGAAGAGGCATCCTCCTTGTCCGGTTAGATATGACCTACCCATGGTAGTCACATCATCCAAGAGGGGCACACCAGCTCTACAAACCATTACCAACCAAATATGTCAATTTATAACTGTCTCCCTTAGACAAGAAAACCACTGCCTTATAATAAAAAAAAATACTAAATGGATGTGAATTAAGCAAAGAGCTGACCTCTTACTAGGTACTCTTCTTTTGAAATTGCTACACCAAGAAACTCCAACTCCCTCTCTGCCAAGCTCATCCCCAACATTCCTTTATGCACTCTCAAAAGTTCTTCCTAATCAGGTCTTACTCTACAAACACCAGGGCAAAACTTTACTGCACCAACCAACATTTCTCACTCTTAGCCTCTAAATGTCAACAGGGCATCCCTTCATACTTAAAGGGTCACTTTTACAGTGGTGCTATCAGACCCTAGTTCAAAGCTTACCTCACTAACCAAAGTCAGTGTCATTGACTCATATCGGTTCATGTCACATTACCCCACTGACATCCCCCACCTCCAGAATCCAGCATAAAAATGTACATCTTTAACTACCTCACTATGGAATAACTACTACTTGTACATATGTGCAGAACTTCTTTTGTGTAACCCTCAAATCTCAATTTCTGGACCTTATTTGCTTTGTCAGTGAAATTACTCATGTGTTTGTAATCTTAATGTATTAACAGTGACTGTATTGCACAACTATAATGTTCTTTTTAACTGGTATTTCTGGTGGCTATTTGTAATCTTTGTCGACTAACTCTAAGTATGTTAATTTCTGTCTGATTGCACCCCAGCCTGGGCCTGAAACTTGTCAGCATTTGCTAAGTGCAGTGCCTTGGAAATAAATTTAAATAAATAAATAAATAACATGAAAAAATATATCTGTAGCCTGTTTGTTTACCCCAAGATAATTCACCTCTTCAGTTCAGAAGGAAGGTGCAGTATAGACAAAACTACATCCATAACTAGAATATAACTTACCATTTCATGCCTATAGCTTCAACAAAAACCTGGAAAACCTGCAAACTGTCTTGAATAAAATCTGCTGGTTCATTCTACTTTTACCTAAAACAGAACATGATTGCATCACTTTGCAACTGATTTCCTGCAAAAGAACATGAAAAACATTTTGTCCACTGCCACGTACACAAAATCATTTTTTTTTCTTCAGGGAATTATAGCAAGCCCTACATCTGCAGTTTGCCCAGTCCTTTAAAAGGATACTCAAAACACAGTCTTTGGTGTTTAATATGAAAATATTTACTGAAAATAGGCGAGTTTCCTCATTAGAACATAAACTGTATTGTCACATAACACAAACTTTTATTTGTAAAAGCTTTACTCTTCTCCATTTCATAGCATAATTTCCAAATATCAGTCCACCAAGGGGGATACCTTGCATTTCTCTTACTCCTAACATTCTTTACCCAAAATGCACATCTCCTCTTGCAGTACTCAAGGATCTTTATTAGGACAAACGTATATTTCTCCACACTGCAGAATATTTGAAGCACAACAATGCACTCAATGAGACCCTCCCACTCCCTCTGTCAGGCACTACTTCAGCCTTTCTTAATGAACTCTCCCGAATTCCATTTAGATCCCATGCTACGTCTTTCCCTTTTAGGTCCCAGGTCACAGTGCACACTTTATCTACAGTGCCCCTTTACTTTGTGCATGGCCAGGGCAACCAACCATACTCCAGACAGGGATGAAGGATATAGCCCTTCATGACTGAATAAAACCCTGTAGCATTGTCATTCTTCATGGACTATGTTACATGGCCACACCCATCTCAGACGCGGCAGGGATGGAGCCAATCTACCATTTCAGTTGTGACCACCAGAGAAAACAATCTGAACCCAAACAAAGGGTCTCTTGACTTACAGAAACCATATATGTTTCCAGACATGATCTTAACATTAATGTGCAAATCGCTGCTAACCCAGTCATATTTTGTATCATTATTTTATTTACTTATCCATCTGTTTCTTCATTATACTGAAAACTAACGAGTTCCTTTGTTCTGTACAGAATGTCAACTTGCTGACTTAAACAGTTAAAATGAATTACAGTACTGAGCATTTTAATAATGGCACCCATAGGATGACACAATTATCATTATTCTTACTGTGCACATTTGTATAGAGCACTTTAACTTGGATCAGTTTCTGGTGAACTGCTCAGTTTGAGACAGATGTAGCATTTAGTTTATTCAGTCTGTAATAGTGCCTCTTTACATGGTGTCTGCTATAGTATCTATGGGTGACTGTTCATCACCTTTACACCTAAAATAAGACTCATCAATTCAGTGCAGTGTATTCACCTGATTGCTCCTTTTGGCATTTTGAATGACAACATGGGTGCTTCAACTTGTTCTTCACCAGGGATGGATCCCTCACTCTTCAAGGACATTGTGTTTGTATTCTTGTAAGTCTGACATGGACCCATGAGAAGAAATCCTTCGTGACTTCAGTATGTATGACCTTGTGGTAAGAGAAGCCAGTCTCTTCCTGCATGATGGTAAAGACAGAACTTGTAGTATCCTGTTCTCCTTCTTGCATATTGCTTTTCTTGGTAGATGCTTGCAACTCAGCTTTCTTCCATGCCTCATATGTCTAACTGCACCTTAGAATAACATCTCCTTCCTTATGCACAGCTTTTTTTCTGGTACACCAGGTTGGTTGCTTCTTTCCACATCATTAATGTATTACTTGCCTGAGTAAAAGACCAGCCACTGTTCATAACTTTTAACCTTGGGTAACACTTCTTGTTTATTTTTTTTTTTTTGGCACTTCTTTCATGTGTTTCTCAAAGTTGCTCTTCTGGATTCAGGTTTATTGTGCTACTCTGTTTGATATGTCACTTGTTTATTAATTTCAGGAAGTTTTGAGAATGCATGGTAGGTCTCACCTTGGACATGAAGTCTATTTTCCCATATCCCAAAAAACTTTCATCACTTGTTGACATTGCCTAATCTCTCTCTTTGGATTTGGGATATTAGGAGTTATTTGTAATTATGTTGGAATCAGTTTAGGTTCAGGTTTTTGATATCCAGTTCTCTATTTATTTAGCTTACTGTTAAGCCTGGCATTTTTATTCTCCAATTCAGATATTAACATGGCATTGTTCTATTGAGACTTAAGGATTCAAAGGTTGAAGTATGCTTCATTCTCCTTTCCACCTCCACATACAGAAGAACAATTTCTACTACATCAAGCTGTTCTGCACTTTTACTATTTTGTTTTACAAGACACAACTCAGCTACTAGTTACAGAATGTTAAGGCAACTGCAATTCATTCATCGCTTTTACCATTTTTATGTTTACACTTTGGCACTGGTAAGTGTTTCTAAGAAGATCTTACATCAGACACAGGTGGTAAGCTCTTTGATTAGGACTCCATGACCAGAGTATAATCAAAACTAAGTATCTCTGAGGCATTCTACATATTTGCAGTTTTACTTAGGTTTACTTAGGTTTGTTCCTGCAGCTTCAGGTTTTTTATCTAGTTGTTTTACAACCACCTGATGCAAACTAGTCTGGTATAGTATGGCATAGTTTTGTTTGACAATGTTTATAACATTCAGGGAAATAATTTATTTGCTTTTCTCCCTTTGAGCTATTTCTTTTGATTTTAGGAAATATGTTTCTTATACAGATTTGATATACGCGTGTATCTACTGTTTTGTCCACCTTTCAGGATTTGAATTTGCCCAGTCTGTGTCCTTATCTCTTAAGCCATTATACTGACAATACTCTCAATCCTTCTGAGTTTCTTTTCCAGATTTAGTTCCACATTATTTTATTTTCTTTACACACAGCCTTTTCAACTTCATTGCAGGTAACTATCAACTATTTTATTTTATTTATGTTTTCAGATTTTGTTTCTTGTCTATGCTAGAACAAAGCTTTATGCTTTTTCTTTAGGAAGTGATTTATATAACCATGCCATGTAAGCAGAAGCGTATGTGTAGTTCTAAATCTTATTCTTACCCCTTTGGAGTTGAACCTTTATATATAGCTCTTAATTTTATTCCCAGCATTTGCTGTTGAACTTCTAGTGATTCACTTTCAATTTGCACGCCTTAACACTTTATTTTTGAAGTCAAGAATAGCATCAAGAGTTGCAAATCTCAAAATATTTCATCTTTATCGATATATAAAACCAAAATCTCAGTCTGGGTCTGAACATGACTTCTAATTTGTATTTCAAATTCTAACACCCCGTTGGTCTTTTTCTAACTTAACAGGTTTAGTTTTCCTTAGACTTGTCTTAACTGGTCAGTTCTGAAACTGTTCAAACTGTTTATGTAACTGTTTCATACATTCAACATATTTCCATAACTGTTTGTTTATTTTTTGTACTTATTCTTGAGGGGTAGGGTACTTATACACATGGACCTGTTTAAGACACAATCCAGGAGCACTGTCTGGTTAAGTGATTTGCTCAGAGTCACATAACAAGAAAATGTTGGCTGAGGGAAATGAACCCTGGGCCACAGGAAGTAGCTCCATAACACCGCATAGCTGTTCCATGATATCTGCTACACATACAGTAAGTTCCTGTCAACAGTTTATATTACACATACTTTCAAAGTTCTTTTGTTGTATAAGACAGGTCAGAGTACTGCATTCATTATTTAGGGAATCACAACTCTTCTTTGAGACAGCTACATTTTCATTTATGCTAGTGGTATTGCTTTGCTTAGAACATTGTTTATCACACTGTCTTACTACTCCAACTTCTACAGGTACAGATAATTGGACAAATCAGCATTTTTTTTTAAATTTGTCATCGTTTTTTCCTGATCAGGTTAGCTAACACACTTGTTAAAAAGCCTCTTTCATTTTATTTTCATTTTCAGAAGCCATCTCTTTGAACTTTACTATTGACTCTTCCTGTTTACACACAGCACCACCAGTTGTCATTTTTATTCTACAGTCTTAGCCAAAATTCTAACCTTTTAGCAGAGCTGTAAAATCCTGAGAGAGTGATTTACTTACCTATGTTGCTGAATGACCCGTTTATACAACCACACATTTCATAAAGGCATATATTACCTTTTACACAAATTCTTGCTTCTTAACATTTTTTAATGTTTAGGACAAACTTGGTATTCGGCATCATTTACCTGCTGAAAGAATTTTCCACTTGTATACGGGGTAATATATTCTTGCTTTTGTCAGACATTGTACCTTACATGTACACATACATTCTAGTTTCACAAATGTCAACAGAGTAGTGGCAAAGCAATTTCACCACTCACAGCATTTTGCTGCAGGTCTTTAACATAATAGCAAGTAACCCCTTTCACTTCCATGAGGAATTACATTTTATTGTTAGAGGCGATCCCCACATGAGCATTGGGTAATTATTTTTCTTTTTATAGATAT
This sequence comes from Protopterus annectens, assembly GCF_019279795.1. Taxonomy (NCBI): domain Eukaryota; kingdom Metazoa; phylum Chordata; order Ceratodontiformes; family Protopteridae; genus Protopterus; species Protopterus annectens. The sequence continues at coordinate 869,781,966 of NC_056735.1, forward strand.
GACAACTCTTAATTTTAGCATTTCTACAGTCAGAAAGATGTATATTCTGTTATGCTTCTAATACATGTTGTCACAGTTTGCAACAGAGAATCATTTTAAGACAGTGTAACATATGATTAGCGGTTTGCATATTTCAGCATTTGCAATCAACATATTTTATACATTACACATCACACTTTAATTTGCTTGCACTTCCCAATAGGCAGTACTGATGCATTTCAGAAACAGCTCATTCACACATAGCAAATCCTATCCTGCAAAAATGTTGCTAGGTTTATATTTGTAAATTAGTGTTTTAAACTACTTAAGGAGATTGCAACATAACCTGTAGACATCCTGGGTATTGTGTACACTTTATTAAGTTTCCTCAGACTAACTTTGTTTAGGCTTAGGTTCAAAACAAATTGTACAGTTATTGTTTTCTACTACACAAAATTATCTGACCTATTTCCTAGAGACCTAGTCCAAGAAATTTTCTCAGCCTAGTTCTTTCACTAGTGGTCCGGAGCATGCATTTTCTGCTGCAGTAAAACTTCCAAAATGTATTTCCACAATTTCAGTAAGTTCATTATTAATGGACTTGGAAAGTAAGCTTTCAGCAATTTCATTACAATTTAATTTTGCTAGGAACATTCTACTGTTAATTGTCTCTATGACTGGTTCTATGCTTTTCTATGACTATGAAAAGCTTAAAGACTCTAGCCAGGACAATATAACAAACAAGCAAAACCAACTTGGAAAGCTAGAGGACCTTCTGGGATTAGGGGATAAAAGCCTTGCTGTCTTTTTTTCTGTATAAGTAGTTTGCAGCTTCACAACTACTATCAACAGTACTTCAGCCAAAATGTTTATTTCATGTAGTGCAAAATATTAAACTCCTTCTAACTGTCTCAGGTGTGGAAATTAGATGGTAGCCAATTGAGTTGGTTCATGGTTTGTTATGAAATGTTGTTTCATACTGCTCACTGAAAACCAACCATGTAGTACTTTTCTGGGAATTGTAGCTCAAGCTTAATCCACTAGTTTATTCAGTTCATAACTATATTGTAAAAATACAGTTTTTCAAATTATGCAGCCAAAATCTTTACAGAACATATGCAAGCTTTCCTCTGCAGAACGTAAACTGTTTTATCACATGACACAACTATCTTATTTATAAAAACTTTGCTGTATCTTTTAAATTTTGCACCAGTAAGTCCACAATTTCAGTCCACAAAGAGTCATTATTTTCATTCCTGTGCTCAGTTTAATTATTCATTTAAGTTCTCTTACTCTCAGAGTTTGTAATTGAAACTGTATTCCACATCTTTACTTTTGGTAACCTCAGAATTTTGCTAGGACAGCCATGCAGTTCTCACAACTGCAATTCACCAGTTTTCACACCACATTAAAAAACTTAGTGAGGTACTCTTTCACTCTTTCTCTCAGGCTGTACTTTATTCTTTCCAAAAGGACTCCCAAGAGTAGGTCCTAGACCTCAGAACACTGTCTGTAGTAGCCTTCCCCTTTTTGCCTTGTGTATGGGCAGGACAGGCACCCAGCCTCCAGGCTGGGTTGGAGAATTAAACATTGTGTGACTGGTTAAAACTCTCTCACACTATAATACATTTTGGAGTAACTTATACCTCATACAATGACACTACTTTAGTTAGGCACAGGCTGGCAATAAGGCAGATCCAATGCTACTTTTACTCCCATGCCAAAAGATCTCCTTTCCTTGCTAGCACATCAACCTCCTTATCCTCAACAGATTGTGCTTTTTCATTTCCTAGTCTCAATTTATGGACTTACTCACAAGTAAAAATGAGAACATATCTGAGTTCAGCAAATTAATAGAACTACCACAACTATTGAGCAAGTGAATTTCCTGCTCCTCTTTCAAAAATCCCCATAATTTATCTAACCTTACCCATACCACTGTACTCACCAAATGAGCTATTCTTAAATATAATCAATCCAATCAGAAATGTGATAGTTATTTACTACAAAGTATCTTAGGCCACTATTAAATGTATAGCAGCTTGTGATAAATTGGGGTGCTGCCAGCCCAGCTAGCTGGAATCTTGTATATAATTATATGTCACTTGAAAATATTAATATGATTTTTATAGAAATGTGACGCTGTTAGCCCAGCTAGATAGAATTTTGCAAATAATCCTATGTCATTTGTAAATATTAATATGATCCACAGGCTTGTTTTACAAATGTAAGAGAACTATATGTAATGATTAAAATATGTTCTGCACTGAGCTTCATAATTGTAACCACAGTGCAGCCTGATGGAACAGAGCAGAAATGTGTATAAACTCTATGCCAATGCAAATATATGTTTTCATGGTAGAAATTAGGACACAGAGTTAACTTGCAAACTCTGAGAAAATAAAGAATTTTACGACTGTGTGTTATCTAAGCTAAAGAGACAGAATGTCTACAGCTGGAGTTTAATTCTATTGTCTGGAAATAGAGGTAATTACAGGTTTCCAAGGTAATTGTTTTACAACTCCCAGTTTTAGGCAAGCTTCTAAGAGAGAATTGTCAGCTTCTAAGAGATAAGTATTTTTCATAGAGACGTTAAATTCTGTTGGTATCTGTTTAGCCTGGGAACTAGATGCAAGTGTCAGCTAGTGATGTAATCTAGCTAACCCAGCAGTAATGGGTATTATTAATTTAAAAACTATCTCAGAGAGATGGTCAGTGCATTTTGTATTTGTTTCTGAACCTGAACACATCATCTCACCAGCACTTTGCCTTGCTCTGTAAGTAAGTTATTTAGAACTTAGTTTCTATTAGCAATAGATAGAAATATAGCAAGAGTAGTCTAGATATTTTCTATATTAATGTGAGACTGTCCTGCTATGTTATTTCTAAAGTATTTCCTATGATTTCTGAACTCTATTGTCACTGTGTTGATTTAATAAGTATTGTCTTGTGCTTTTATTATTTATTATTAAATAAATTAAACCTTTTTAATTGTGGCTGGTTTTGTTTAAGAGATATTTAAGCTCTTAGGGTACTTGCATGTATTTGGTAACAGTCTTCAAGCCACTCCTAAATAGCCTTAGACACACTTACCATTTCGATAATAGTAACATTGCACAGTAGAACTGGACACCCTTTGGTAAGGGCCTTTATAGTAGCGGCTGGTGGCAGTCAGTACTACCTTATAGTCTGGGCAGAAGGGGGCATAGCTAGAGAACCTGTGCCAGCCTTCCCCAGGAGAGTCTGTGTGTTTGTATATAAATCATATCTCAACGTGTGTGTGTGTCAGCTACTTGGGCAGGGACACGAAGCACTGGTTGGACAGAGAGGGTGCTGGAGGTTTTGGCTTGATCACTAGGCTGAGATCTGAACCCTATAGCTATGCCAGTGGGAGTCTTATTGGGGATATGGAGAGAAAGGGAGAAACCAGACCCAGACTGACTGTGATCTCTGTGTGCTGTTAAGGGAAATTGTACTTTAGTGTGTGTGTGTGTGTGAGTGTGTGTGTGTGTGTGTGTGTGTGTGTGTGTGTGTGTGTGTGTGTGTGTGTGTGTGTGTGTGTGTGTGTGTGTATTTGTTATCCTCCCAATGTGCACACATCCCTCACTTGTGTTAGTGGTGAGGATTGAGGCTCCTTAATTACTAGGGCAGTGCATGGACATCACACAGCTAAATTTTTATGCTTTGTGAAAATGTAAATAGTTTGCATGCCTGTATTGTTTTCACTGTTTGATAATAAACTGTAAATTTTTACAGTCTATGTTTACTTCTAAAATCATGGTACATGTTCATCACTATAGATGTAGACAAATTTTTTCTACATTGAACCTTCTCTCTGTAATATGTATATATATATATATATATATATATATATATATATATATATATATATATATTTATTTTTCTTATTTATTTAATGGATCTCCCTTTGATATAAAAACATTTACTTTTTGAAATATTAACACAAACAAAAGAAGAAGGTCAAACAGAGATCACATAATGATTGGAGTGGCCGTATTTTTAATATACCTATAGACCCTATTCATAAGCAAGGTCGAGTGGGGAGAGAGACTGAAGTAAAATGACTGACTTAGTTGACTGAAATATTTAGCTAAACTTACAAAGATAATATGTATGCATTGCAGTTGTCCATCTCTTTAAAATATTGTTCCAGAGAAGCCAAGAAACAGTCAAAGATAATAGATCATGTCTGAAGCCATACTAATTTGTTGTGATAAAGCAATGTTTAATGATGAATTATTGTATTTGATTGTAAATTGTATTCTTTCAGATTATTTAGACTAAATATTTGCCTGAAATGAAATAAGTGAAAGGAATATGGCAATTTAGGAATGGTAACAACAGTGGTTTGTTTCCACCAATGTCATATGCTGCAGTACGGAAAGGAGCAATTCAAATTAAGGGCATAACATTTACAGAGGTCACAAAGTTTAAAGACTCTAGGATATATCCTAAAGTCCATCATTTCCAGAAATACCTGTGTGTCAGATAGATGAAGAAAGATTTTGGGTATGCCAAAAATAGATTCCATATTTCAGGGTGGTTAATTGTTTTTAAATTAAAAGGAGAGTGTAGGAATCAGGAGAAATACCAGGACCCCAAAAAAGCTGCACTCTGAATAAGAAAGTAAATGGAATTAGTCACTGAAGAGGCATACCAAATGAGGATACTTAGAGATGATGCCAGCAGGAGATGGGAAAGGGGGACGGAGAGAGAGGGAGGGACAGAGATTACCAGTGGATTTAGAATTGTAAGCCAGACAGTTCACTTCTTTGAAGAAACTGTTTTTCTTTTGAAGAGGAGGTGAAATAATCTGGGACATGAGACTATAGCCTTATGTGAAAAGAAAGCCTTTAGTACAGGTTTATAATGCAAACAAGTAAGGACAATGAATTGAAACTGAATTATTTGGCAGGTTAGCATAGGTGATAAACTACTGAGCTGCCAACAAACTTTATTCACTGGTTCTGTGTTTGATTCCTCAGTTTCTGTTTGTGTACTATCTGACTCTGAGCACATCATTTAAATACGAAGTACCCCAATGTCATCTTTGTAAAGAGAGACTTTTGTCTATTTGACTTAGCTAGGTAAGCAATGAATAAAATAAAATAAAATAAAATATATCCTTGGTCTATCAATTTTTACTTTTTCCATTTGGCTTTGCAATGTCATAAGAGGTGCTTTGACTCCTGAGTAATCCAAGGTTACTGGTCACTACTAACTGTATATGCAGACAGAGCAAAATGCTTATCTTCAAGGATTAAAAGGAGTTATAAAATGCAGAGTTAAAATCTGAGTTATAAAATGTTGGATTCTGAATTATAAAGCCCTAACTACAGCACAGGTGACCCAGGTTTAATTAACAGTTTAATTGTCTGGAGTGCTGGCAGTGAGGGAGGGGTTTGCCCATCCCAGAGTAAGAGTGATCTTCTAGGTAGTCCCTGTAGGAAGGCACTGCCCAAAGAAGGGAGTAGCACTTGTATGTAAAATAGGCAAATGCAGGGGAATGGGTTGGATCCAAGGGGTAGGTCATAAAGGTCACAAATTTACCATTATGTCCTCCAGATTACCCTTAGGTTCTGTGCTCATCCTAGTTAAAAAATGGAGATAGTTTGGGTGCTGTGGAAGAGGAACAAAAAAAATATATATATGTGTGTGTGTGTGTGTGTGTGTGTGTGTGTGTGTGTGTGTGTGTGTGTGTGTGTGTGTGTGTGTGTGTGTGTGTGTGCGTATTCACATACAGAAACATATTACCCTACAACTATAAGCAGGGGGGCAAACCCCCATGCACTCTTCACACCCCCTGCTACTTATATCTGAAACTGCACTTCACTACACTAAGTGCAATCTCGGAGTTGATATATTTAAGTAGCAGATGGTGTAGGGGGCACAGCCCCCCACATGGGGGGTGCAGGGGGGTTTGGCTGCTTATACTTGGAGAAGAGTAATATGGTTTGTCTTTTATTTGTTTCTGTATGTACTTGTACTGGAATATAGTAAATGTTGGTATCCTGTGTGTTTTCAGTATTATGAGTTTCAGTATTTTGAGTTTTCAATATTATGGTCTCAGGATTTTGCAGTGCTCCCATACACACACACACACACACACACACACACACATATATATATATATATATATATATATATATATATATATATATAAAATATTAGATTCTAGGTCATTTGTTTCCAATGTTACAGAGGATGAGATATCCCCATTGGGAGAAAAAAAGTTGCATTTGTGAGATGGTATGAAGGCAAGTGTTATTTTTCTGACCAAAAGATGGTAAAATGGAATGGTCACATTACTAGTGTTAAGCATGTGTGTTTAAAATTCTTCTGGTATGATTATGGCAACATTTTCCAGGAAAGACTAATTACTGGTATCTAGATGTGGTCTAGATGGTTTACCAATCAGAAATGGTGAGTTGTGGGTCTATGCAACAAAAAACATTAGAATTAATTTCACCAGAAAAAAATGATGCTACTTTTAGAACACTTTGGTCTTAGTTAAAAGCTCTAGTTAATTAGCTTGGTGGGTCAGTAGAGAAAAAGGCAAAACAGATGGGAGTTATCAAACATTGGCATGAATAATGAGGTGGTTTAATAGTAAGAGCAGGCAAGAAATCATTTGGAAAAAACTGGGCTGTGTTGCAATACATCTGGATCACTTTGAAGGTAAGAAATCAAGTGGTCATTAGAGTTATGCCACTGCTTGTGTAGTGTGCTGTTCAGGCCTGTTCTACAAAAGACAGTAGAAACTCTGACTTCAGTTATGTACACGCTTGGAGTTCTGTAAGGTTTCACATTTATTAACTTTGATACAAATGCACCCAGTGAACAAATAAACAAATATGAGAATAGCAGCAGAAGGGAAATAGAGAAGAACGTAGTGCAAACAGGATCCGGGCATGGATAAATATCCCTGTTACATGGAATTTAATGGGTTTGTCAGATTAGCCAGTTACCTTTGACATAATTTGATATCTTAATGGAAGGAGAGAGGTGCTTCTCACTTATTATAACAAATATATTAAGAAATGATGGTATGGAATATATTCTCAAAGAGGAAGGATACAGATTTTGGAAAGATTCTTATAATATAATGAAATGTATAATATAATAAAGGTGATATTCTATTGGTTAAATTGTTTAATTCCATTTCCTCAGAGTTTCTACATAAGTTCCACATTTGCGTGGGTTTGCCCTTGTTTTAACACAGTCCCACAGAGTTAGGTGACCAGCCACTGCTCTGCTGTATTCATCCGTTTACATGTAGCACACCTCCTTACACCATTACACACTACCATGCAGTGGGGGTAACCACTGGCAGTTATAGACACAAAAACTTCAGTAAATAAATTACCCCTTAGCAGCTGCCTGTGATCCAGTCAAGAAGTCCTTAAATTGCACGTAGCTGCTCAGAGAGCACCTCATCTAAGCTTTTGCCCCTTAAACAGTGCAAAACCACCAAATCTACAATAGTCTGATACTATTTAAAGAACCCAGCTAATACAGACCCTTTATAGAGCCCTCTATTAGTATAGACCCTGTTTAGAGCACTCAGTTATAACATACCCCTCCTTTTTCTCTCCCCACTGTGAAAACAGGATTTAACCTAGCACTATGGATGGTCAGATTCCCTCCATTTCTCCTACCAGTCTAATTGACATGGGTAACCTGTGGCAGTTTAGCAACTGCCTCATGTACACTGATAACCCTCTACCCCTAAGTCACCCAAGTACAATTTGTGAGAGATGCATCTACACTAAGAATCTGTAATCCTTGCTCTCTCATGCAGAGAACAGTGACACTGAACAGGTTCTCAGCTCACATACCATACCTCCTGCGCAAACCATGCACTCAACACATAAACCATCATACACAGAGGTACTCACCAGAAGCCCACCTAAACACCAGAGAGCTTCCAAACACAAGCATGCTACACCTAATACAGCACCTACAGCACTCAATACACATAAAAACACAAGGACCAGTGTCTCACCAAATAAGCCCCTAAGGCAAATCACATCTAAATCAAATTTTTTAGTCATAGGTGACTCACTTGTGAGACACACAGGTGTCTCACTCGGGTCTAGGACTGTTGAGCGAAAGCTAGTTTCACTGAAACCAAAGCGGGTGAGCACACTTTCACGAAAGTATGTTTTCACTGAAAATGCACTTTCGCTAAAGTGAGCTCAAAAAAAAAAAAACATGACAGAATGGCTGTTGCTGAAATTGCGGTACAGTGGAGATAAGGGAATATTCCCTTTTTCCCACTGTAGTGTGATCTCATAGTGAGAATATAAAAGTAGGGGGGTATGGGGGTCACAGTCCCCCACATGGGGGGTGCAGGGGGTCTTGCCCTCCTGCATAAATGTGTTTACTGGGGGGGATTTTTGTTTGTTTTTTTTAAATGTTGTGTTTTGTTTATAGGTTCATAGGTTCATAGGTAGGTACTAGGCTATCGGCCCAAGGGCCTATGCAAGCCTAGCCAACAAGGTTCCCTGGCTTACGCCACCCAAGAAAGTTATTTTCCTGTGCCACTGTCGAGCAGAGACAAAGAAGTGATCCCCGGGGTGTATTTCCTATTTCCCATCCACTCATCAAGATTTTTCTTGAAGAGTGCTAATGAAGAACTTTGCTTGACATAGATGGGTAGCCTGTTCCAGAGTATGGGAAGTCTCTGGGATAGGAATCTATCCCTCCAGCATGTCCTGTTTATTGTGGTGACAAGGTTTAGGTCCCTAGAGCGTGTAGCTCGGAGGGATTGGGATTTCTTTAGGTGTAGCATGTCCAACAGCTCTGGGTTTGACATAGCTTTATATGTTAGGCAGAGATCACCTCTGAGTAGGTGATATGCTACGGAATAAAGCTGGAGTTTTTTGAGGCGGTCAGTGTAGGGCATTTATTTGAGTCCAGTAATCCTCTTTGTGAGGTATTTCTGTGGCCTTTCCAGCTGCTGCAGATGTCTTGTGAGGTACATTCCAAAAGGGGCGTTGTACTCTATAATGTGTCTAATGAGTGATGAGTAGAGGGTAACGATGACCTCTTTTTTTCCTGGACGCGAACCCTTTTATGATGAGGTGTGCCATGTAGAAGGACTTCCTGACTACTATGGCGATGTGACTATCAAAGGAGAGACTACTGTCCACCTGGGTCCCAAGGTCTCTTATCATGTATTCGGTGTTAAGTAGATTGCTGCCTATGTGGTAGTTCATGGGTACAGAGTTTTTACCAAAGGGGATGACACTGCACTTTTTGGCATTGAGCTTGAGGCCATGGCTCTGACACCAGGCATCTGTCTCAGAGAGGCCCTTCTGTAGGATGTTCACATCATTTGTTTTTTTTTGCAGACTTTTGCGAAAGTGCTTTTTCGGTGAAAAAACACTTTGGCGGAAGTGTGCTCGACTGTTTCAGTTTCGTTGAAACGTGTCATCGGTAATTAGTCCTAGGTCTGTCCCACTCACCAGACTGGACAAGGGGAAGGTTATGGTCAGCTGTCTGTTGGGTGCCAGGATCTGTCAGATCACACATGCACTCAAGTCTCTCAACAACAAGTACCATTATAACTCCATCATAGTTCATGTTGGTGTGAGTGACTTGAAACATACTTCACTGGACTATATAAAGAGAGACATGATTGAGCTCTATGAATATGTGTCCAAGACAGTTATGTCCCTAGCCTTGAGTACCAGTCTACCCTCACCTGGGGTGATATCACAATATAAATAAAAATGATTGATTTTAATAATTGGCTTAGTTTCTGGTGTCATCCAATTCCTGTCAGCCTGGGATGACATGGTTGATAGACCATACTGCTTTGCTAGAGATGGTCTTCACCTGTCACCTCTAGGCTTTCAGTTACTGACTAAGGAACGTGACTCCCCCATAGTGCCTTTTTAGGCAAGGTCTAAAGAACAAAATTTCCAACATGAAAATATTATTCACAAATAAATTAAAGATTAAGCTGCTAAATGCTAGAAGTTTAAATTAGAAACTGCACTCTCTGGAAGCACTCCTCTCCCTGGAGGATGTTGACGTCTGCGCAGTCACAGAAACTTGGTTCAGTGCCACAGGGAGTCCCCTGGCCTCGCAAGGTTACAATGCCTTCCCCACTTTCAGACTGCAAATTGAACATGTGAGAACCAAAGGAGGATGAGTATCTATCTTCATCAAAGATAAATACACCTCTAGACTGGTTAGACAGGAACACTCCATGGAGTTACTCCAAGTTCAACTAACTGTGGGTAAGACCCCACTTCAAGTTGTTGATAGCTATAGGCCCCCTTCACTGAACCAAGATACCCTTGCTGCTTATTTGGACCTACTTGAGTCGATCAAATTACAACCAAACACTCTAGTCAAGGGCTATTTTAACTATCCCTCCATTGACTAGGAAACTTATATGAGTACCAACATGCTCACACAAAGGTTCCAGGACTTTGTTAACACTAATGCCCTGAAACAAATAATATGCAACCCCACAAGGGGCTTAAATATTGTTGACCTGGTCCTCACCCACATGGGTTACCATTGTACCACCATGAGTATAGAACCCTCGCTGGTTAAATCTGATCACAAATCAGTCACATTTGAAGTAGCTATAACATCTGTACCCCTCTTAGGTGAAATCAGGCAAAAACATTTCACAAGGGCTAATTATACCCTCCTAAGAGATGAAATAAATAATTTCCAAGCTCCTGTCCCCATAGCTATACTAGGGTATACACAAATGACCTGTACAAACGCTTACACAAATGCACTGACACAGTTGTACCCGAACAAAAATAAGATCCTCAAGAAAAAACAAGCCTCCCTGGTGGACAGCTAGCATTAATAAGTTGTACAACAAGAGGAAGACGTTGCTGTCTAGAAATAAAAAAGAGAGGGCTCAGCACTGGAAGAACACCCTCCTCTGCTTGAACAACCAAATAAGACAACTTATAAAATCCTGTAAAGGCAACTTCGAAAAAATGTATCAACCATAGCTAAGGATAACTATAAGGCATTCTTTAGCTAAATCGGTAACCTAAAAGGTAGGACCCAGACATGTGCTGAACTAGCTTTGGATGGAATCAAACTCACTGATCCTGCAAAACTAGCTAACCTATTAGCCAACAGGTTTGGCAAAAATGTCACACCCCTGTCCCCTGCAAACATTCCATAAACCATTCTCCCCCACCTTGCATCTCCAAAGATCAAGTCATTAATGCTGTCTCCAAGGTCAAAATAACAGCCTCTATGAGACCAGATGCCATCCAGATTGCATTTTAAATGGTCTAAAACAAGAGTTAGCAACTGCATTAAGTACTGTCTTCAACCACAGCCTGAGTACTGGTTTTGTCCTTTCCGAATCGAAGAGTAACCGTCATCCCCCTTCATATACTGGGTACAGCAACAAACCCTGGGAAGTTCAGACCCATAAACTTAACCAGCCTTATCTGTAAGACCATGGAACTAATCATCATGGACCTTATAAATGAAGATATAGGTGAGCTCCAAACCCTTAATCCAACACAGTTTGGTTTTCTCAAAGGCAGATCATGCCTGTTAAACCTGGTGGACTTCATCAAAAATGTCACCACAGCCACAGACAAAGGCACATCTGTGCCTACAGCCTACCTTGACTTAGTCAAGGACTTTGACACAATCCCACATTTGGGCATCATTGATAAACTCTCCCAGTTGAATGTCAACCCTTATGTCATCAGGTGGATTGCTAACTGGCTCAAACAGATCACACTCAGTCAAAGTTGGGGACTTTACCTCAACCAGCAGACCTGTAACCAGTGGGGTTCCACAGGGGTCAGTGCTGCCCCCTATTGTTTGGAATATACTTCTCAGAAGTTCAGGTCAAAACAGATGGCCTGCAGCTGACTAAGCTTGCTGACCACTGCAAATTAGGTGAAATCATTGAATCCTCAAACAATGTCAATATACTTCAAGAGGGACTTACACAAACCAGTGATTGGTGCCAAAGTCATGGACTCAAACTCAGTGGCAAAAAATGCATTATCATCCCCTTCGGTAAAAATGATATGTCTGCAGACTATCATATAACTAATAATACCCAAAGTAACAACTCAGTAGTAAGAGACTTGGGAATGCAAGTTGACTGTAGCCTAAACTTTGACAACCATGTGTCTGCTGTGGTAAGGAAGGCATTCTATGTCACACACCTCATTAGCAAAGGCATTGCCTCAAGAAGGAAAAAGGTCATAACACCCCTGTACTTAACCGTCATCAGGCCAATAATTCAGTACAGTGTCCCCTTTGGTATGTACCTTACCAGGCACCTGCAGCAACTTGAGAGACCTCAGAGATTTCTAACCAAGAAAATTCAGGGCCTCCAGCACGTCATGCATTGACAGACTGAGTCAATGTCACTGTACTCAGTAGTGTACAGACTACTTAGAGGAGATTTGTGCCTGGCCTACAGAGTAATCTCAGATCCAAACCTAATGAAAATGCTGCACATCTGTAAGCCATATGGGAATAGGGTCACCCTCTCTAGGGACCTTAACTTGGCCTGTGACATAAATAGGACCTGCTGGAGAGACAGATATGCCACTCAGAGGTTGCCACTCCTCAGGAATAGGCTACCATTTCACAACAAAGAAAAGCCTCTCTATGACACTGTTTATGCATATCCTGGCTGACTGGATGGGAAACTGTAAAATCCTGCCTGGGATTTCACCTGTGACCCTCCTAGACATGGGCAGTCATTGCTAACAAAGATCTTGAGTTTAGGCAAGATCCTTTATATTGGATTTCTCTAGTATTATATTTGGTACACACGGCTAGGCTTGTAAAGGCCTTTGGGTCAGTTGCCCAGTAACCATCTATGAACCTATCTATGTAAGACAGCATTGCAAGTTCATGCTTGGTTGGATACAGGAGAATATGGAACCAAGCAGGGCAAAGCCAGAAAGCTTAAGCCGTGGTGGTGCAGCGGTAGCGGTTCTGCCTCACAGCAAGAGGTTCTCCTGTTCAATTCTCGGCTGGAGCGCCTTCTGTGTGGAGTCTGCATGTCCTCCCCGCAGTCGAGTGGCGTTCGAAAGACATGTGTAGAATGGGCGTGCCTTCATTGAAGGTTGGGCATCGAGCTGGCACCTCGGCACCCGTAAAAATTCTACTGCCAGTCATTAGCTGACCAGAGTTCTGCTGTGGCGACCCCTAACTGGGAAAAAACAAAAGAAAAACAAACAATTGTCAAACTTAGAGCAGAATACTAGAATCAGCTGATTACAAGAAGTAAAGATAACAAAAACTTAGAAACCACAGCAATGTCATAACACAGTATTTGATGAAAGGTAATACAGTTGGAAAGCTGACATAGTAGTGTGCATAACATAGGCTCATCATTTTTAGGTT
>NC_056735.1:869800342-869942842 GCF_019279795.1 Protopterus annectens
AAATGTCCCTTTTATTGATAAATATCTGTATATGAAAGGTGAGTTTGTCCTGGTCTATAATGGAGCATTATATGTTTCTATATTTACAAAAAAAGACACTCTTCACTTCTATTAATCAATATCTATTTATTTGTGTGTATATAGATATTGATTAATCAATCACTATACATATATAAATGCCAAGACAAATTTTGCAGTGATCTTTAATAGTATTTTTTGTATCTCCATATCATACCTCTCAACCTCTTAAGAACAAAAAATCTGGACAAAGCCATAAACAATGGGGGACAAAGGCCCAAAAACAGGAACACATTTTAAGTATTGCTCTTCCAAACTTAGAACGTTGATAGATTAACAGGTTTTACATTAGCATGACTTTTCTGAAGGGTATGAAAACTGAGACTCAAATATCTGTCATTATTTTCTGACTTCAGCTCTCAGTGATTTAATGACAACTTGCCAGGAAAACACAATTTTATGATAAACATGAGGCAAACATCTGGACATTCTAAGAAAATCTATACAGTTGAGAGGTATTCTCCATATTTCCAGTAAATGTAAATTTCACTTTTAATATTGCTTTATAAATGCTATAGCATACTTAAATTTAGAGTTGTAGATGCATATTATATTGTGTTTTATAGATGATTGCATGTTATACAATTTATTCACTAAGTTAGTTATTCAAACAGTTGGAAATCTGAAAATTAAAGTCTCCAGTTATCTAATAATAATAATAAGATGTCATGTCATCTAGGTTTGTAAAGGACCCAGAGTCTAAGCCCTTAAGGCAATTAATAAAGTCTGTACCTGAAAACATGTATATCACTAGAAAAGCATTAGAACCCCACTGCAGGAAACAGAGACAATGACAGATTCTGCCTTGCCCACCTATCCCAACCATTCATTCATATTAAGCTAGGTAACTTATTTATTATTTACTAATGGATGGTTGGGTATGTCAGTTGGTCCAAAGACCCTTTTCACTGGCGACCTGAAAGTACAGAAATAAAAGTAAACACCATAAATATACAAGAAGCATAGAATACATGAGAACAAATGCAAATCAAATGTTTATTATTTGAGGTAGATGAGATATTGGTGAAGTGGTGTAAACAGCATAAGGTTATTTATTTATTTATTTATTTATTTATTTATTTATTTATTTATTTATTGTGGTTAATTGAAATATGATTTCATTCAGCTAGTTGCATAGCAGGAAGAAACATTGTTGTAGTTTATTGTGGCAATCAGAGGGACATTTACAGGCTTATAACAGAAGGTTGTTTTCTTTATATGTTATATGTAATACTTATATGTTATATACTTTATATGTTATATCCTTTTACCACCCTAAATTGTTTTTTACATAAACATAAAGATTGTGCATATAAAGGCTTCCCTCACTCCAAGACTGGTATAAGGTTTAGCACTACTTCCTTGTGCACTGCTAGTTTCTCCAGTCTTTGTCTTTATAGCTCATTCTGCCTCATCTGTTGACACTAACTGATACATCAGTGCTAACCTGTTGGTGACAATTCCACAATAAGTGCCAGATTTCTTTTCTTTTTTTTTATTTTTTATTAACAATTTTTAACAATGCAATACAAAACAGTAACAGACAATGCACAACCAAAACAATGAAGGTAATATAGACTTATATACAACAAATAACTATTTACAGATAGGCCTTATGTCCAACAATATAGATACGTTAACAGAGATTATGCTAGAAGGATATCAAATAAAGTATCCCAATATTCAGTAAAATGTGTTCTAAATCTTTGGGTGTAGTTCAGATATTTGTGGGCAAGTAATTGCTTGGTAACAAGTTGTTTAAATCCATCCCATGTGAGTAGAGATCCCAGTTAAGGGTGATATAAAGTTTGACAAGGCAAAAGAGTGTTATTAAAATACGAGTCTGAAGTTTGGATAATTCTGTAGAGGGGATATGTAATATTGCGCATTTCTAGGACAAAGTAATTTTTTCATATCCCTTTTTTCCAATTGTACCCTAAGAAAGCACCAGAGTCTATAAGAGCATTTTCAGCTCCAAAAAGTACGGAGCAGGTCAACGTTGTGATTGGTGCAATGTGGACAGAGGGGAGAGGAGGAGGGATAGATTTTAGAAAGTATGGCAGGGGTGAGGTATGCATTGTTTAAGATCATAAGCTGGGCATAGTTAAGTTTTTTAAGGGGATTAAGTTTCAAGGAGAGTTGAATAGCTTGGGAGATTTGGTTAGAAGTAATGGAGGGATCTTGGTCTTTCCAGTAGTTTGAAAACATTTGATCATTTTGGGTTTGGATAGAAAGAATAAGTTTGTATGAATTAGAAATCATTTTCTTCTTAAGTAAGAGGAGATTCCATATGGACTTGCAGGCTATAATATCATTTAGATTTAGAAAGATATTTTCCAAGCTGTTACGACAGAGTTCAAGGATTTGTCTCAAGATGATCCTAAAGACATGCTTCTGGAGCATTTCTCCCCGGGCCTCCGCTGAAAACAGGATCTGTGGAACCTAGTCGGACTTTCCCGGTCAACAAATGTTAAATAAATAAATAAAAAATAAAATAAAATGATTGTATAACTTTTGGGTAGAGACATGTGTAGTCTTATTTCGGATAATGAATTATTTCTGAGAGGAAAGAGATCTGTTACAATTAACTATCTGATAAGGGGATACTTATCCAGGTTGATCATTTTGTTGTTCAATCTAAGGTTGGGACTGAGGTGGAATTGTTGCAGGGTATTAAAAGCAATGGACAGTTTTAGAGATTTGAAAATCTTCTGAAGAATAGTTATTTTAAGCTTAATTGGTGATAGTAATTTGAAGTTTTTTAGGTTTTCTGTATTCAGAAAGGGGAGAGTTTTGGGGTTAAAGCTGAATGTATTGATATAGTTATAGTATAATTTTACCCATGTAGGAGACCAGGTAGACAAATTGGGAGCATAATTAGATATTGTTACTATCTTGTTACCATTGATAATGTCGTAATAAAGTTTGAAGTCAGGTAGACTTAAAACACCCTTGTTTTTTGGGAGAGTTAGTCTATTATAGCTAATTCTAATTGATTTGGGGGACCATAGGAATTTGGAGAAAGATGTGTGGAGATTTTAAAAAATTTGTTGTGAATTATTATGTTGGATGCATTGAAAATATAAAGTAGATGAGGTAGAATGTTCATTTTGATTATAGCAGCTTTGGTGAGAAGTGGGAAGTGAATTTTGCCCATCTATTCAAATCTTGTTGGATGTTAGATCATAGTTTGGAGATATTATTTGAATAGCTTTGGTTGGAGTCTTGGTGAAAGGAAATACCTAGATACTGTAGAGAATCATTAATTTTGATTTGGGGGGAATAGCTAGGTAGTCAACAAAAAGAGTTCAGGGGAAAAATGGTTGATTTCTCTAAGTTTAGTTTATAGTTGGAGAATTTCGAGTATTTAGCTATTGAGTCTAGTATTTTTGGAAGGTCAGACTTGACGAGGGAGTAATAGAGGTTAGGGTCATCAGCAAAGGCTGAGAATGGAATTTTAGTATTGAAGAGGGTATGAATATGATGAAAGGTTTTTCGGGTGATTAACAGAAAAAGAGGTTCAATATAGAGATTAAATAGATAGGGCAACATTGGACACCGTTGTCTAGCTCCATTTTTAATGTCAATTTGCAAAGAAAGGTTGTTGTTGATTTGTAAGACAGTGTGGGCATTGGATTATAGAGTTTTAATGAATTGTATGAAAGCTGGAGGATAACTGAACCTAGGGAGAGTAGATAGGAGGAACTTTACATTCATTCTGTCAAAGGCTTTAGAGGCATTGGCAGCCAGAGTATATATAGGTTGTTATTAGTGGTAGAAAGGGTTATGAGGGCAATGAGGAGAAGACTGGGGTCAAAGATTTGTCTATTCTGAATGAACCCTGATTGTTCGGTGGAGATAATGGTAGAGATAATAGGTTTAATTCTGTTAGCTAGGATAGAAGTGTAGATATTCATATAGAAGTTAATAATAGCGACGACCCTATAATTCCAAGGGTTTTTAAGATCTGAGTTGTATTTAGGGATGAAAATAATTTTGGAGGCATTTAAGCGTAAATCTTTTATTCCATTATGAGTAATGTAGGTAAATAGGTAGAGAAGAAAAATAGATATTTTTTGACTAAAAGCTTTGTAGAATTCTGTAGTGAAGCCATCCAGGCCTGGGGCTTTATTGGGCTTAAACTTGTTGATAGCCTTGACAATTTCTTCTTGGGTAATGGGAGATGATAGGGTGGGTTGTTGTTCAGGGCTAAGTTTAGGGAAATCTAGTTGGTTCAAGAAAGTTTCTATATCTGATTTATTTGAATGAAGGTCTGGGAAACTATATGAGCCTCTATAAATTTGTTCAAAAATATGAATTATATCTTGGTTTTTATGGTAGCTCTTACCTTGGTAGATTATTTCCATCATACTTGGGGAGCTTTTGTTTTGGTGGATTAATCTGGCAAGGAATTTTGAGAGCAGGTGGGACCACTCCAAGTAGTTTGTTAGAGTCCTTATTTTGTGGAAAGATAAGTTCTTATTGTTGCAGTCCAAAAGCTTTTTCTGCAGATAGATTAATTGTTTTTCAGATATAGGATTAAAAGTTGATTGAAATTGGGTCTCAAGCTTATTAATTTTATTTTTGATAGATGATTCTTAGGAGAGGTGCCTTTTTTATAATAAGATGCTTTATTGATGAGAGTGCCTCTGATCATGGATTTAATGGAGGCCCAATAAATGTCAAAGGGTGGCTGGTTGTGTTTGATAGAGGTCAAGGCTTGGTCGAGGGTACCTTCAACTTCCTGTAGAATCTCTTTGTTGTTTAATAAGTTAGGGTTAAGTGCCCAGCTGTGGCCTCTATTTTTAATAGATGGGTCTTTGGACCAGTCAGTATTTAGAGTGGTCTGAGAAGAACCTGGATTCAGTCTGAAATAGAATGTTATAATTGAGGAGGATATTAGAGACAATGAAAAAATCCAACCTGGACCACATCTTATACCAGCGTGAGTAAAAAGTGAATTTATTATTAGGGAAGTTTTTGGACTGAGAGGTACAAGTCATTCTTGAGTTCCATTATGGCTAAAGAAGCATGGTTGTTATGCTTGGTTTTAGTGTTTGTTCTGCCAGTTAGTGGATCTTGAAAGTCTTCCCCTAAAATATAGTAGTGGTTAGGGAAGGAGGAGAGGGTTTTGTAAATAGTCATGATAAATTCATGTTGTTTAGTGCAAGGGGTGTATAAGTTTAGTAAGAGAATAGGTTTGTCTAAGTCTGGACAGCAGAATGTTATGTAACAACATCTGCCTTCAGTATCTGTGTCATAGCTTTTGATTTACTGGGGGGAGTTCTGTTTCACTATGATAGCTACTCCTGAGCTATTCATATTCTTGCCAGAGGCTATGATAGACTTAATCCATTTTTAGTGAGCACAGAATTCCATTGTTCTGATAATAAATGTTTCCTGCACTACAGTTAAGTTGGCTTTACATTTAAAGTCCAAGTGAAAACATAATTTTCTTTTCTTATCTCTCTGAATCCCCTTAATATTCCATGAATCAATTATCCACATGGAGCTGGATTATTTTTGGCTACATTGATAAGGAGAAAAGGACAATAAGTGCCAGATTTCTGATGCTCCCCCAATGGATGATAAACTTGTACCAATCAACTCAGCAGTAAAAGAATGTCCTCAAAGAAAGCTGAAATGTTGCAAAAGTTCTATTATTACCAGGTCTATATTACACATATCACTTTCACTATGTGTATCATCATCTCAGTCCTGGCCCTTCCATTGTTAAAATTATGATATTTGCCCCACTAAATCCAGTCCTACAAAGCAATATGATAGACAATTGCTCACCATATCAGATTTGTAAAAAAGGTTTTGCTTCTTCATTGTTGGCTGCGGCACTGCAAAACTAATATACACAGATGTGTAGCTACCTTCTGCAGACAGTAACAGTACTCGGTCTACAACTCCCCCCCCCCCCCCAGCTCATAAAGCGAAGAGCAAAAAAAAAAAAAAAAAAACATGCATTCCTTCTATTGGCACATCAAACAGGTGGCCAAATGCAGATCACGACCCATCTCCCTCCTTCCTGCTCCAGCTATTTCCAGTTATTCAGGTCCTGTTTCTGTGCCCTGCCTCCAACAATCCTTCCTCACACTTTAGTAAAAAAAGTTGCGTTTAGGTTAAAAAAAATCTGGTTTTCTTTTAAACTGTAGCAAATGTTTTCTACAAATGTAGCAAGCAGTTGCTGCATTGTATTGCCTGCACAGAGCATTACAGCTTTCCAGTATTAGTTAAAAAAAGTGTGAAATTTTGTTTTATTTTAAACTATAGCAAACTGCTTGCTACAGATGTTGCTACAGTTTAGACTGGTCATGGAGCTTAATAGAACTCTGGCTGAATGCAAATGGAATATAGCTTTTAAAAGCTGGTATGCAAATCATGTATTGCACTAAAGAAAGATTGGGATGAAAGATGTTCGATCCTGCCTCCCTAGTACTCTGGGCCTAGGACAGTTACCCCTTTTCACTCTATCCCAGCTACGTTATTGAATATGCCACCTGCTATAGAAACCCAGCTCTGGTCCAACACATAGGAGTTAGGGATCATTCCACCTGGCTGCTGCATGTTCAGACATGATAAACAAAGGCACTGTAGATGTTGCAATAATCTTCACTGTTTTTCTAGTTTGTTCCCATCATCCACTCAATTACTTTTTTATACTCATAGGAATTATCTCCTTATGACTTCCAAATTCAGTAGTGCAAAAGCTAGTAATGGAATACTTTGATTATCCCCATGGTGCAAAGGGATAAAGCCAGTAGAGTAACTCAGATAGCCTGTGTTTGATTAGCAGCATGGGTGCTAGAACAACCACATGGGGGGATTTGAACTGAGCACTGATGTTGGCTTGCCCATCCTGGGAGTAGGGAGGCAGCCAAAGGCTCATTGTATTATGCAGCATACGGGCCTGGAGCCACTCATTTGGGAGGCTGTGCATACATGGAACTATACTTGCACCTTTTGAGGGCAGCAATTGTAGAGCTGCCAAGGCTGTCTAGAATGAATGGGTGAATGAGAGTTAGGATGCATTCTGCATCAAGCAGTGTAACATTGCACCAGCTTCCCTAATTTCCTCTCAAACCCCAGACTGGGGTTGGCTTGGGCCCAGGTATGGGTTGAGAAGGGGAGCTACTAATGGTCAGCTGCGGAGAAGGAAATAAGGAAGAAAAAAAAATAATGGGGCACCTTGAAATAAGCACTTCTTGCAGGTGGCATGTACTTCTTTCAGCCCTGTGTAGGACAGTCAAGCCATGCCCACTCCCACCCCCTGAACTATATATGCTAACTTCATAGTTGCACAATATTTAGGGATGGTGAGAAAACTTACATAAATAGTGATCTGTGATCTTGGACAAACACTTCACTCACTTAAACAGGAGTGAGTATTGATATTTCAAACTCTTGTGCCCCAAGAAAACACAATGTTACCTTATTTGCCTTGATGCAACTCACTTCATAAATCTGACCACAAAGACTGACAAAGTCAGAAAATGTGGAAGTGTTTTGGACTGGATAAGTGTGTCTTCACCAGTCAGTATCTTAACCTGCTGGGTAGACTTAAAGTTGTAACTCACAAATTATGCCAGCAGGATTGCTAAAAGATATAACATTCAACAGACCCTGTCTTTTTTGATCTACTGTACATTTGCAAGTCAAACTTGGGCATAATAACCTATTTAATAGTTCTTAATATCTTTTGAAACATAAATCATTTAAAAGGGTGAGGTATTTGTCACAGTGGATACCACATCTTTGGAATAGTCTTCCTTTACACATAAAGCCAAATACTTCTCTTACACTATTCAGATGCACTCTGGATAAATAAATGGGTATCCGTAAATTCAGTCCTGGTTTAGCACCTTGCCCCTTATGGATCAGGGTAACATGTAAATGTTCTTCTCATCTTTGGGTTGTATGTACATACTTAAAATGTAAAGACAAAAAAAAAATCACAGAAATGTATGCCCAGGCTTCTAAAGATCCTCAAGGATCAATAGTTCAGTGAGTTCCTATGAACCTAAGAACACACTACCAGCATACATGCTGTCAAACAGTTGAACTGTTAATATCTTTTCTACATAGACCTTGATGCAGTACCTCATTTATGTATTAGAAATGTCTGTTTGCTCTTAATTTCATGGCCCCACTTAGGTATGCACACACGCGCACACTCACACACACACACACACACACACACACACACACACACACACACACACACACACACACACACACACACTCCTAATCCAAACCTTTGTACTGAATTGCTTACAAAATCAAAGTTATCATAATTAAAAAAAATGAGGTATGGCAGAAACATCAAGGGTCAGTTCACTAAGAATTAACACATTTTAAAAGACTTTCAAAGTAAGTTCAACATTTGACTTTAGAAAAGTAAAAAGTCTTACCAGCATTCACAGCAAGCTCTGTATTTCAGTATTCCTAAATGCTAGCTCAGTGTGCACAGATTAGTCATAGTAAGGTGAGGGCAATAAGAAGGCCAATCACTTCTCCTGTTTCCTCTTTAAGGCATCTTGTAGCTCTTCGGAAAATCCCCCGCAACTACCAAACGCCATCCTTAACCTCATTCTAACCAGTGTCATGAATTTCTGTCCACTGTCCTCTTTAAAACCTTTTCTACTGTAGCAGGTATGTTTTCTTTTAAATATCTCTACGTATGTCATTGCCTCCCCAGTTTCAATCTGTAATTTATTCAGTAGTGGACTGTTACTTTACTATACTTTGAAAACTGCCACACCATCTTTTTACAACAACCCATTACATAAGCTAGTCTTTCCTTTGACTTTAATAATGACTACCTATCTCAGTTTCTTGTCACTATCAAAGGAATAAGTAAAATGCATTTGCGTCCAAACCTTCAAATAGCTACTTACCTATCAGATCTTCTCTGAATCTCAAATGACTTTCATCTTGGCCACACCACTGAGATTCCCTTAATAACATTTATTCATTTTCTTTAAGATAAATTTACCTTAAGTGAGTCCTTGCAGACCCTGGTCTTAGATTTCTCCAAGCCATGTGTTATTTTAAGAACTCTTCTCCAGAGTGTTAGTCAGTGTGCACTGCCTGAACCTTTAGTTCCAAGGTTTTATCCCTATCCCTGAAGTAGGGTTAGGATGGTACTACCTCTTCACCTCCCTGAATTTCTAATAGAGAACAACAAGGTCAGCCCTTGGTTCATCACTCTGTACTAGCTGTGCAAATGTTATGGTGCAGGACTGCAGTCCTCTCAGTCTCAGACAGTATGCAAAGAATTTCGGAGTATTTTATACAGCCTGGCAATTGGATGATATCAGTGCAAGCATTCAGATAAATGTCGCCCAGTTTCACACATACATGGTAGATTGACTTTTTTTCTAAATCTGTCTAAAACAAAGACACTAATCTTTTCTTTAACACCCCAAGCTGAACCCAGAGAATTTTATTTCTGCCCAAGGGCAGTTCACTTTTACAGGTTATTCTTTCAGTCAGGCTTCTAGTTGTCATTTGTTGACCAACAGCTACATTTTGACAGTCACTTGAATACCACCCAAACTTGGTCTTCTTTATGGAGCAAAGCAATCTGTAATAGATTATGCCAGACTGTCTACTGCCAAAGCAGTTCTGGTTTTAAGTATCATTTACATTGCTTGCATCCTTAAAACATTTCACTTTACGAAGATGTTCATCGTGCATACAGCTGCAGTAATCACAGATGGGTTTTCAGCCGTCAGGCGGTCCCTCGGTCGGCCGAATTCCAAAGTCTTGGTCCGGCGTCGGTTGTCGTCGCTTACTCTTTTGACGTCAGGAAGGCCAGAGTATATAAGACACAGCCGACGCCATGTTCTTCAGTCTTTTTTGCCGCGCGGTGCCCGAAGCAGAAGCAGTTCGCAAGTGTCGGTCGGCCAGCTCCTGAATTACGAAAATATTTGGAACCGAAGTCTTCATTAAAGCTAAGTACCCCGTTGGGGAAACTTTTCTTGCCTCAGACCGATGTCAGAAAAAGTTAATAATTGTATTTCTTGTGGGAAGCAAATACCGCATAAGGATTTCCATTCCCTTTGCATACCTTGTTTGGGCCCAGACCACGACGTCTCGGGCTGTCGCTTTTGCGCTACCTTCAATAAACACACTATCAAGCGTCGGGCGGAGTTCGCCCAACACTATTTTGGTAAAGCTTTTGACTATAAAATGTCGTCGGACACTCCGACTACCGTTTTACCCAAAAAACACAAGGAAAAGGACCGACACGCGAGGCCCGCGTTCTCCACCGACACCACGCTGAAACAGGCTACACATGGTCCGGTTCTCAGTGAGACACCTTTGCAGTCCCTGACTACCGACGACACTCCTTCGGCGGTGTCTTCTGTACCCGAGACCGCTGGGTCATCGGCCCTTTCCCAGACTACAACCGAAGCCCCGGCTTATGTCGAGCCTACTAATGTGGACAGATCTACCTCCACCCATGGTGTATTTAGGCCTTCATCTTCTTTTTCTATTAAGGCCTTTACTAAATCCAAAGCAGCCAGGCATCACACTAGGCCTGCTGCTCAAGGCCCATCTCCTGGACCCATGCCTAAGAAACAGATGCTTAAAATGGCTGAGGATCTAATAATTCTTATCCGAGGTTCTCAGCCCCCTCCTGACAAGAGACCCAGAGTGGAGGAAGAATCCCCCTCTTCTGATCAGGGATCCATTTTATCAGAGCATTCTGATGCAGAGGAACACTCTTATTCCCCTTTTGAGGATTCGGATGCAGAACAGTCCATTCCTTCTGTATCCCCCCCTGAGGATTTTTCTTTTGGGGAAACCTTGCACACCTTGAGGGAACACTTCCATTGTGAAGGCCAAGACTTTTCAGATTCCAAGAAAAGACTTAGGGAATTTCTTTGGTTACCCCAGCACAGACCTCTGGCTATACCCCCTGTTTTGGAGGTACTGGATGATGTCTTTTCGGAGGCTTGTCTTAATCCTGATTCTCTGCCTCCTGCACCAGTAAAGCCTGATAGATATTACAGAGTACCCAGTTCTCACCAATTTCTCTACAAAGGCCATAATGCTGACCCTGAAACCATTTCACAAGGCCCTAAGGGAATAAAGGCCTCCACTGCCAAGAATCCACTTCCTGCAGAAAGGGAATCTAGATCTCTAGAAAGGTGGGGTAAGAAGGTATATACCTCGGCCACCCTAGCCATGAGGGCCTTAAACTGCCAGTTTCATATGATTAAATATCAACAGTTCCTGTTATCACAATTAAAAACAAAATGTCTCAACCTGAACAACCAGATTTAAAAGAGTTACAGGATATGATGCATAGTGCGGAACAAGTGGGTAAACACACCTTACAATGTGGTTATGATGCCCTAGAGGCCTCCAGTAGAGCGGCTGCTACAGGATCAGTCATTCGCAGACATGCCTGGCTTAGGGAACAAAATTTGCCTGATCATGTGAAAGCTAAACTTCTTGATGCTCCTTTACAAAAGGATGTACTTTTGGTACTAATGCTGAGGATATACTACGAAAAATGGAAGAAAAAGCCAAATCTGTGCAAACTGTCAAAGCTTTCTTACAGGTCCAGCCACCACGATTTAGCAGGAATTGGCCTTCGAAAAACTGGTCCTTTCCAGCCACTGACAAGCCCCAAAGAGGTAGATACAGACGCACAAGGGGCAGTGGGCAATCACAAGGATCATATAGAGGCAGACAATGGCAATCTCCAGCACCAAGAGGTGGTGAAGACAGTGCACAACAATACAGGAAGCAAACCCAATGACTCCCTCATTTCCATGCCAAGCAAGTCTCAGCTGGCAGCACCTTTGGGAGGGAAACTAGCATTATTTGCAAGCAATTGGCATATTGTCACAACAGACAAATGGATACTGGACATTATAAACAGAGGCTACAAATTTCAATTTCACACTCTTCCAAAAATGAGAGGCATGCCAAACCTACCACAAAATCAAAGGGTAGAGGCACAACTGCAAATTTCAAAGCTCCTAAACATGAGAGCTATACAAAAGGTACCTACGCACCAACAAGGTCAAGGTTTTTATTCAAGACTTTTCCTGGTACCAAGAAAAGGAACCGACTGGAGACCCATTCTGGACTTATTCATCCTAAACACATTTCTACTCGCACCAAAATTCAAGATGCTCACATTACAGCAACTTCTTCCCATGCTGGGCAAGGAGTTTTGGCTGGTAACATTGGACCTCAAGGAGGCATACCTGCATGTCCCAATCAGACAAAGCTGCAGAAGATACCTCAGATTTCTTGCAGGTTCAATCCACTATCAATTCTCTGCATTGCCCTTTGGCTTATCTACTGCACCCAGAGTATTCACAAAGTGCCTGGCATCAGTGATTGCCTATTGCAGACTTCAAGGGATACAAATTTACCCTTATCTGGACGACTGCCTGATCCAAGCGGACAGCAAACATATACTACTGGAACATCTGGCATATGTGACACGGTTACTGCTTTCTCTGGGATACACCATCAACAAGGAGAAATCAAGGCTAACACCATCTCAGAAAATAACCTTCCTGGGTGCCAGCTTGGACACAAACACCCAGATGGCATACCTTACACCAGAAAAACAAGGGCAATTATCTCAGTACTTCAAAACACTAGCAAAAAGTACCAGGCTTACTGCAAGGAAAATCCTGCAGGCTCTGGGATTCATGGCATCTTGCATTCTTCTAATCCCGTGTGCAAAGCTGCATATGAGGAAACTTCAGTGGTACCTAAAAAATCTATGGTCTCAACACAGTCACAGCTTGGAAGCAATTATATCAATAATTCCATGTCTGCAAAAGGAATTCCTATGGTGGGCCCAAGCATGTCAAGTAAACATAGGCCTTCCATTCTGCAAGCCTCAAGCAAAACAAGTCATAACCACAGACGCCTCAGATTACGCCTGGGGGGCGCACATGAAGGACAGGTGCATTCAGGGCAGATGGTCCCAAAAGGAAAAGCACCTTCACATCAATCAAAAAGAAATGCTAGCAGTAATAAATGCAATTACAGCTTTCAAGGACTTCCTGCATCCAGGACAATTACTGATAAGAACAGACAACACCACAGTAATGTGGTACATAAACAAACAAGGAGGAACTCACTCATACCCCTTGTGCAGACTAGCCATGACTCTTTGGAACTTGGCTCTGGAAAGACAAATCGAACTTCAAGCACAGTACTTGCCAGGAATGGAAAACACACTGGCAGACACTCTGAGCAGGAATATGACAGATCCACACAAATGGAAGCTACATCCACAGGTGTTTACGGAGATAATCCAAGCGTGGGGGAGGCCAGACATAGATCTTTTTGCCTCCCACAGGAACCGTCAATTGAAAAAGTTTTGTTCAAGGACCTTCCATCCAAAGGCCTGGGAAGTGGATGCCCTTTCATTCAGTTGGACAACATGGACAGTTTATGCATTCCCACCTCTGTCTCTTCTGCCCAAGGTGCTTTTGAAAGCAAGAACAGACAAACCGAGGATGATACTGATTGCTCCAGACTGGCCAAGGCAACACTGGTATCCACTCCTGAGGAGCCTAACACATACTCCTCCCTGGTCCCTGCCTCTAATACCTCTTCTGCTGACGCAGAACAGCTACAAAACCCTTCACAGTCAGCTGAAAACACTCAACCTCGCTGCATGGAAAATTCCTTAACACCACATCAGACTCTACTCTCCAAGGAGGTGCAGGATGTCATTTTGGAGGCCAGAAGACCATCTACTAGAAAAGCTTACTCCACAAAATGGAAGCGGTTTTGCTGTTGGAATGAGAAAAGAGGACAGAACCCTAGAAAATTGAACTTGCCTCAGGTTTTACAGTACCTAGCTGAACTGCTGAGCAGTGGACTTTCATTTTCTTCAATTAAAATACACGCCTCAGCCATTTCTGCAGAATTCAACACGGATCCTCCTTTATTCTCTCACCCACTCTTACGGCAGTTCCTCAGAGGGGCTAAGAATATAAGACCTCCAAGGAAGCAACCAATACCAGCCTGGGACCTTAATTACATACTAGAAAAATTAACATTGCCTCCCTTTGAACCTGCTGCCTCAACAGATCTGCAATATTTGTCCTGGAAAACAGCTTTCCTTCTGGCCATCACTTCAGCTCGTAGGGTTTCTGAACTACAGGCCCTCATGGCGGTGCAGCCCTTCCTCATCTTCCATCAGGATAGGGTTTCCCTTCGTACCAACCCATCTTTTATGCCAAAAGTGGTATCCAGGGTAGCCTTAAACCAAGCCATACACCTTCCTACCTTTTATCCTAACCCTCAAAACAAAGGGGAAAGGCTGCTTCACTCTTTAGACATCCATAGGCAGCTACGTTACTATTTGGACAGAACAAAGTCCTTCAGGAAATCAGAACAACTTTTTGTGTCCTATGCCGTAGGGGCTCAAGGGAAACCAGTTACCAAACAGACCATTTCCAAGTGGATTGGCCACTGCATACGATTTTGTTACTCCTATCATGGGAAATCTGTCCCTACTGGTATCAGATCTCACTCCACCAGGGCCACAGCCACCTCTACAGCCTTCCTCAGAGGTGTGCCTACTAAGGATATTTTGGAGGCAGCCACTTGGAGTTCTGTACATACCTTCACAAAACACTACCACCTGCCCTTATATTCCAGAACAAGAGCAGGCTTTGCCACTGCTGTTTTGCAGGGCATTCTGGCTCAACCCAGTTCCTCATAGTACCTACCACCCTATGCATAGCTTTGGGACTCTACCCATCTGTGATTACTGCAGCTGTATGCACGATGAACATAGTACAGTTTTGTACCTACCATAAATGTAGATGTTCGAGTGCTAATACAGCTGCAGTACAGGTTTCCCTCCCTCCTTCCCCTCTTGGTAAGGGCATGGGGCCTAACAACATCTTCATACCTCCTGACTGGGTTATCCTGCTATGTTTTATTTGCTTGCTTACACTGATTTTGCATTACATTGCATTGCTTGCATATGTGGATAAGCTTTACTTATGTATTGCCTTCCTTTTGGGGGCACCTGACATCTGGGGCAAGAAAGACTGAAGAACATGGCGTAGGCTGTGTCTTATATACTCTGGCCTTCCTGACGTCAAAAGAGTAAGCAACGACAACCGACGCCGGACCAAGACTTTGGAATTCGGCCGACCGAGGGACCGCCTGACGGCTGAAAACCCATCTGTGATTACTGCAGCTGTATTAGCACTCGAACATCTACATTTATGGTAGGTACAAAACTGTACTTTCTCCTCCTTTGAATGAAGTTATAATAATATATGTTCATTGTTGGTTACCTTTTTAGGAGTCATCATTGTCTGTTCTTGAGATACCTATACTTCTTAGCTCTTATTTTTCTCTTCCGTCCTGAAAACACCTACTACTTTTTATAAAACAGATGCCCACCTTTAAACTCTTCATCACTGCATTCTCCATCATCTCACCTTCCCTATTATTTATCTTTTGTTGACTGTGTAGGCATCTCTAGGCCAGTGACTTATTTTACAAAGGAAAGTGTTGCCTGAGGTGATCTTAATAATGACTAGGGGAAAATTTGGCAAGAGCACCGGGAAATTCACCTGTTCTTTTTGATAGGTGCAATGAGGTCCTAAACAGCTTAGCACCAACTCAAACAGAGGTGAGCCATGTTTAATATTTCATCTGAACAGATCACTCAGGAGTGCAGGACCTCCTTATGCCATACTGCAGTGTTAGCAATGGAACGCTAATCCATATACCTATAGTAGGACTAGAACCATAGCCTTCTGATCCTTTCAGCAAAAAGCACACGACACTAACACTGACAATTATATTTGAAGCCATGTTCTTCATTCAGTGAATTATTCCTAACAAAAAACAACTTCATCAAAAATATTTTGCAGTTTTTATGCTTTTTTGTTATAATTACATTCTATGGAATAATCTTCCCTTGACTGTTCATTTTAGAAAAGCATTTTTTTCTTCTTATGGTCCTGTAACTGCATATCAGGAGACAGCAAAATTACGTTCTCTGTATTACTATTTCTGCCTGTCTTGCTAATGTTTCTTTTAAACCTATTGTATGCAATATGCTATAAATAAGGAAGAGATACATGCATGACATAGTTGGTATCTTACAAATGTACATCTGTACTTAGTCATCTGCTGTTTTTCATGTTTCTAGTATTGTATGCTCACTTTCTGTAGGGTAACTGTAGTGCAATTGTTTAACTATTTTATTATCGCTGATCTTATTACTTTTATAACGTATCACTTAATGCTTCTCATTTGTTTTCCCTGGGTACCCACTAAAAATACAGAAATACATAATCCCTAGTCACAAATACCTGTTTAACCAAAATAAAAAAATGCATGCATGCATACATACATGCACACATATGTATATGTATACAAAGACACACACACACACACACATACATGCTTGCATACATACTTGCATACATGCATACATACATACACACAAACATTAGGACTAGCAAAGTAAGTGTAAGCCTGATCAAATAAAATAATGTATGAATCACTGCAATGCTCATTTATGAAATGCCAAACCCTTACATTACTGGAAGAGTAACATGAGGCAAAATGTTCCATCGTGTTGTATAAGAGCAGAATATAATGAAGTAGAGTAGACAGTCTTAACTTTCCTGAAGAATAGTCTCTGATGTTAATTAAATCTCACTGTCAGATTCAATCCTGTGTAGCTCTGGCATGTTGTACTATAACTTTCAATGGTCCATCATCAAGTGATGTAACAGATGTTCCTATCTCTAGAACTTAACTGTTATTAGTGAATTCTGAACTGCTAACAGTTTAAAATGAACTCTTGTTTACATGAAAGTATTTATTAGATTTTAGGTCTTAAAAATGGATGTTATAATCCCAGAGTGCCGGATAGAGTGATGTTTATGAAGCTGGAAATCGATGGTGCAATTATGAATGTTGTTAGTGCATATGCTCCACAAGTTGGGTGTGCAATGGATGAGAAAGAAAAATTTTGGAGTGAGTTGTATGAAGTGGTGATGACTGTACCCAAGGGTGAGAAACTGGTGATTGGAGCAGATTTCAATGGGCATGTTGGTGAAGGGAACAGAGGGGATGAGGAAGTGATGGGTAGGTATGGTGTTAAGCAAAGGAATGCAGAAGGTCAGATGGTAGTGGATTTTGCGAAAAGGATGGACATGGCTGTGTTTAATACGTATTTTAACAAGAGGGAGGAGCATAGGGTGACATACAAGAGTGGAGGAAGATGCACACATATGGATTATATCTTATGTAGAAGAGCCAGTCTGAAGGAGATTGGAGACTGTAAAGTGGTGGCAGGGGAAAGTGTAGTTAGGCAGCATAGGATGGTGGTTTGTGGGATGATATTGGTGATCAAGAAGACGAGGATGAGTGTGAGGGCAGCACCAAGGATCAAATGGTGGAAATTGAAAAAGGGTAATTGTGAGGTGATGTTCAGGGAAGAGTTAAGACAGGCACTGGGTGGCAGTGAAAAGTTACAGAATAGCTGGGTAACTACAGCTGAGCTAGTAAGAAAGATGGCTAGAAGGGTGCTTGGTGTGACATCTGGAAAGTGGAAGGAGGGCAAGGAGACCTGGTGGTGGAATGAGGAAGTACAGGAGAGTATACAGAGAAAGAGGTTGGTGAAGAAGAAGTGGGATTGTCAGAGAGATGAAGAAATTAGACAAGAGTATAAGGAGATGAAGTGCATGGCAAAGAGAGAGGTGGTGAAGGCTAAGGATAAGGCGTATGATGAGTTGTATAAAAGGTTGGACACTAAGGAGGGAGAAAAGGACCTGTACCGACTGGCTAGACAGAGGGACCGAGCTAGTAAAGATGTGCAGCAGGTAAAGGTGATAAAGGATAATGACGGAAATGTACTCACAAGCGAGGAGAGTGTGTTGAGCAGATGGAAAGAGTACTTTGAGGGGCTGATGAATGAAGAGAATGAGAGGGAGAGAAGGTTGGATGATGTGGGGATAGTGAATCATGAAGTGTAGTGGATTAGCAAGGAGGAAGTAAGGGTAGCTATGAAGAGGATGAAGAACGGAAAGGCAGTTGGTCCAGATGACATACCTGTGGAAGCATGGAGGTGTTTAGGTGAAATGGCAGTGGAGTTTTTAACTAGATTGTTTAAATAAATCTTGGAAAGTGAGAGGATGCCTGAGGAATGGAGAAAAAGTGTTTTGGTACCGATTTTTAAGAATAAGGGTGATGTGCAGAGCTGTAGTAACTACAGAGGGATTAAGTTAATCAGTCACAGCATGAAGTTATGGGAAAGAGTAGTGGAAGCTAGGTTAAGAAGGGAGGTGATGATTAGTGATAAGCAGTATGGTTTCATGCCAGGAAAGAGCACTACAGATGCGATGTTTGCTTTGAGAGTGTTGATGGAGAAGTACAGAGAATGTCAGAAGGAGTTGCATTGTGTCTTTGTGGATTTAGAGAAAGCATATGACAGGGTGCCTAGAGAGGAGTTGTGGTATTGTATGAGGAAGTCGGGAGTGTCAGAGAAGTATGTAAGAGTGGTACAGGATATGTACGAGGTTAGTGACAGCGGTGAGGTCTGTGGTGGGAGTGATAGATGCGTTTAAGGTGGAGGAGGGATTACACCAAGGTTCAGCTCTGAGCCCTTTCTTATTTGTAATGGTGATGGACAGGTTGACAGATGAGATCAGACAGGAGTCCCCGTGGACTATGATGTTTGCAGATGACATTGTGATCTGTAGTGAGAGCAGGGAACAGGTAGAGGAGACCCTGGAGAGGTGGAGATATGCTCTAGAGAGAAGAGGAATGAAGGTCAGCAGGACTAAGACAAAATATATGTGTGTGAATGAGAGGGAGGATAGAGGAATGGTGAGGATGCAGGGAGTAAAGGTGGCGAAGGTGGATGAGTTTAAATACTTGGGATCAACAATTCAGAGTAATGGTGAGTGTGGAAGAGAGGTGAAGAAGAGAGTACAGGCAGGATGGAGTGGGTGGAGAAGAGTGTCAGGAGTGATTTGTGACAGACAAGTACCAGTAAGAGTGAAAGGAAAGGTCTACAAGAGGGTAGTGAGACCAGCTATGTTATATGGGTTGGAGACAGTGGCATTGACAAAAAGGCAGGAGTCAGAGCTTGACGTG
This sequence comes from Protopterus annectens, assembly GCF_019279795.1. Lineage (NCBI taxonomy): Eukaryota > Metazoa > Chordata > Ceratodontiformes > Protopteridae > Protopterus > Protopterus annectens. Next base: position 869,819,564 of record NC_056735.1, read on the forward strand.
GCAGAGTTGAAGATGTTAAGATTTGCACTGGGTGTGATGAGGATGGACAGGATTAGGAATAAGTATATTAGAAGGTCAGCCCAGGTTGGAAGGTTTGGAGACAAAGCCAGAGAGGCAAGATTACATTGGTTTAGACATGTGCTGAGGAGGGATGCAGAGTATATTGGGAAAAAGATGCTAAGGATGAAGCTGCCAGGTAACAGGAAAAGAGGAAGGCCTAAGATAAGGTTTATGGATGTGGTGAGCGAGGGCATGCAGGTGGTTGGTGTGACAGAGCAAGATGCTGAGGATAGGAAGACATGGAAACAGTTGATCTGCTGTGGTGACCCCTGACGGGAGCAGCCAAAAGAAGAAGATAATCCCCAATAAACATAGTAAATATTAATGTATAACTTGTTTTGTAAACCACTTACAATACCTGAGTAACTTCTCAAGTTACTGGTATACTGTTGCCATCATTTTTCTCATCAAAGGTGTGAGCTTTCATATGAGCAATTCTGTCCCCATTGTTTAAGAATCAAACTATCCACTGAAATATGAATATTATAGTTGTATGAATAATTAGTATGTGAATAACAATATTTCTTTAGCTGCACTAGCTAGTCAGATGTCAGTGCAGCAGTGTTGAATGTCCTGTATTGCTTAAAATGAAATCTTTGAGCAGCTTGTGTTCAACAGTTTTGCAATTATTAATGTAATTATGAATATGTAACATGGTTGGAGGTGTCATTGGTATTACATGTCTCATTACCTTTCCCCATTGTTGCTTAAATATTATATTAAATTGTGCAGTTAATCATATGCTCACAGTTTTTCACCTTAAGGTACAGAGAAAATGTATTTCAAGTTATTTCTGTAAATATGTATATATATATTATATATATATATATATATATATATATATATATATATATATATATTTGGAAAGTACGCTGATCAGTATATTTCATGTTACCAAATTTCAGCAGTTACAATTTTTTAGACTATCTTCTGTGATTGCTGTGCACCTCTGATAAGCTGCGAAGTTTAACAACATGAAACAGAGGTAATGGAGCATTTTTTAATGAAAATACTATATTCAAACTATGGATATGCAACTCATATGAGATTCTAGCTTGTAAAAATTTAGACTTAACTGGAAAAGCTGGCTTGGATTTCTGCATCAAAGTCAAACCTGCACAGCACTGAAATCAAACACTCCTAACAATTGCGTTTTGTGAATGGATTATTCCTCTGCATTACCAAAGCAGAGAAAATACAGCTGCCTTCTCCCATTAGTGTTCTGACTAGTTCAATTCATCTTCAAATACATTTTTTAATTTGAAGAATATACTAGAACACACTAGTAATATTTTATTAAATGATCTGGTTCTATCTGTATAATTGAGACACTTACTCAGAGATTCAATATACTCCGTGTAAGCTTAGCTTGAAGACTACAGAGAGTTTATGTGTTTGTATGATGAGCAGCAGTGCTAATTGCATATGCATGCTGCGCAGGGGTGGCTCGTCCTATCGGACTGCAGGACTGCAGCCCTCCCAGCAAGATAAATAACATTTTGTAAATAAAATAGTAAAATATAAATTATTTTAATACAATCATTTATTAACTGGCCCCTGCTTGTTTAGATATGAGTCCGATTGACTCGCTGAAGTCCCGGAACTCAAACTGCGCATGCTTTCTGAGTTCCGGGTAAAAAAAAATATAGTTTTTCTGTAAATCCAGATCCAGACTGCTGTAAAAGCAGTCTGGATTAATGAGCGAAGGCATCAGTGTGATGCCCAGAAATCTATGCGGTTTTGTAACTGCATAGGAATTGAAGGGGCTCGGACTGCCACGTCCGCAGGCACGTACGTGACGTGATGGGCTGAATGGCTATTGATTGGTTATCTCACTCTTCCCGGGCTTTATGTGCTGGGAAAAGAGTGAAAACTAAACAGTAGCAGCCGGTGGGCACTGACTGAGTCAACTTGTATATTGGCAATTTGAATTGCATAACATAGCATCATTGCATCGGAAATCGGTCATCCTGAGGCTAATACTGAATTTTTTTTTAATTCATTCAGTTGGACTGCAGTGAGTGACTAGTAAGCTGTGCTGACAGCTCACTGAGAGACTGAAATAAGTAAGTGACATTTTTCTTTTCTTGGTGGAGTTGTACTCTTTACAGTGACAGTCTCTTTATGTTGGCATGCTGTAGGTAATAATCGGTCTTTATTCTGTCATGCTGTATATTGACAGCATACCTTTCAACTGTCCCTGATTTACTCAAATTTTGGCTGTGTCCCTCTTAATCCCTCCTAAAACTAGTGACTTTTGGGGGAAAGGTGGTGAATTACATTTCAGTGATGATAATAATTAAGAGTTATAGACTCCTTTTACTCCAGAAAGAGTATATTAATTCTTATGTTCTGATTCTGTCAATGTCTACTCTCATGTTAATAGCAGTAATATTTTAAGTGTCCCTGATTCTGTTGAAATTTGTCCCTGATTGGTTGAGAGCTATGAGACAGAATTGTGGACATGGTGCTACTACTGTTTTCGGTTTAGTGTCAACCACTGCAATCACAGCGATATGTGCAAGTGTGCTGAATGCCAATTACCACTTTAAATGCAATTAATGTGATTTTGTGCAGTGCTAAATGTATTTGGATCATCAGTGCTATTTCTGTTTTCTAGTAGATATTACATTGAAGTAATGGAATATACGTGCATGCCAGTTATTACTTTAAACACAATTAATGTGATTTTGTGCAGTGCTAAATGTATTTGGATCATCAGTGCTATTTCTGTTTTCTAGAACAGATATTACATTGAAGTAATGGAATATACTTACATTATTTTCTATGCATATGTACTGCTGTGTCAGATACAGTAAGCAGTTCTTGGATGGTTGTATATAGGTTGAGGGCAGCTAGATTGTAAAGTATTAAAATTTAAAAGTTCAAAAGTATTTTATTAATACATCTATTTATTTTAATACTTAAGGTGGACAACTAATAAGTTAATTCTAAGACATGATTTTAATATTCTGTTTGTGAGGGTGAGGTTTTGTGGAAAATGCATGCCTTTACAAGTGGGAGGGATGATATTTTATTTGTACCCATTCATTAGCTGTTATCTTAATTGTATGTATTTAAGCTGCCGGGTATGCATTTCTTAAATTGTTCTGCAGAAGCTTGACAGAGTTTGGGTGAAAGTGCTTAACTACATTAACTTGTGTTCATGTGGTCACTGGCAATGTAACTGTGATTTTTGAATAAATCTTTGTATCGTTCAGCCTTGGTGTTTTCAACTTCTTTGGTATGTAGGTATGTTTGTGCAAATACACTGTGGAGGTGTGTGAGATTAACTGCTCCCTTAGGTTATGAGACTACTACCAAATATTTACTTTTTGTGGGGTTGTCGTTCCCTCTCCCCTGTCATCAGTATGAAAGCTCTTAAGAGTTCGGTGAAATAAAAACAGCGATTTACTATAATATCCTTCTCAACTGTCCAGATATTTGCAAAATGAATAGATTTTTGCTTCTTATTTTTGGTTTGTTCCTCATAACATTTGTGGTTTTCTGGATACCCTTCAGAAAAATGCATGCAAGATCTGTTATTCTGTCAACTGTCTAAGTTTATACAAGAGCAATTTTTAGTAAAGTTTGTATGTTCCGCCAATATATTTGGCCTTGTCCAAATTAATTTCCTGCGTTAAGAGGTATGTGCAAATTGTTTTATACAATTAGGTATATCCATACCTCTAAACTGTCCCTGATTTTGGCTCAGAATGTTGCTGTCCCCCTAATAGTCCCTCTGCAAAGTGGCAAATTTGGAAGAAAACGTGGAGGATTTACAATTAATAAATAATTGTAATGATCAGTTATAGATTACATTTAATTTCAGAAATGCATGTAGATTCTCTTATTTTGTCATCTGCTCACGTTAACAGTACTAATATTAAAAAAGTGTCCCTTCTTTGACAGGTTCCCAGCTGTATTATGTGGCTATTTTATATTTTTGCATCACGTTTGGTCCATTTTTCATAAAATTGTGGTTTTCTGACAAATTAGTGGCAAATCATTACAGACTGAAGTTAGAAAATAATGACAGACATTTGAGTTTCAGATTTCATACCCTTCGGAAAATTCATACTAAAACAAGACCTAATTGTCCAGATTTCTTGCTCTGAGTTTGAGAGATATGACAAATGTGTCATGACCATCACCGTCAGCCAGAGACATTTCAAATTGTGACATACTTATTGCACCCCACTCCCTCATCTAGTGACTCTGGATGTGTTCAAGCAAGTCAAGGAGCAGTTATGCAGTGTTAAGTGTGCAGATTATCCCACCATGCAAGGTAGACACAAGTATTGCAGTGGCTTTTCATCTGTCCTTGATTTTGCAGAATGTTCTGGTTTTCTGTCATATTTTTATACTGTTGATTTATGATTCTTCTTAATCAGAAAATGCATGTTTTTGCAGTGCCTGTTGCTCTGTGTTTTAAGTAGCAATGCTTTAATGACCACCAGGTAAGCTTGTCTGAGACTGTAAGATGCAAGTAAGCTTTAATAAGCATACTGTTAAAGAATTACCATAATTGAAAGCCTTTTTGTTCTTGCCATGCAGAGAATATTTACATAACTAGATAACGTATAAGCCTTAGGTATGAAATGCATATGACAGTATTTGTAATAAAGGACAGGATTACAGTATTTTCAGAAGCTCATTACAGTTGTTGGAGACTTGCAGTTATCTTTGCAGGCTTTACCCGTAAACTAAACAGAATGTCAATCTATCGTGTGGTCCATAACCTGTGCAGTAATCCTTTAAACAATTTATCTTGAGCTTGTTTCTTGTTTGCTATTCATTTTTTACTTTGATCTTGTTTTCCCCATGAAACAAGTAGATAGTTGTTGTCAGGCAGCGGGCCTTTTTTGGATAAGAAACATTTTTATAAGTGTGGGTATCACAGAGATTGCTACTTTCAGCATGTTACTTGGTACTTTTATAAAGCTGAATATAAATTATAATTAGAACTGCAGTGCAAGGAGAAGTGGTTTGAGTTGAGTGCTGTTTGTTTTCTTATACTTGATTTTGACTGGCATTCCAGTTTGTTTGTGTCTTTCGGCTTTTCCCGGTTAGGGGTCGCCACAGTGGAACTCTGGTCCGCTAATGATTGGCAGTAGATTTTTACATGCTGGCTTGCCGGGCCTAACGCACAACCTTCAACGAAGGAACGCCCATTCATACTTCAACGAAGGAAGACGCTCTAACTGAGAATCGAACGGGCAACGTCTAACTGTGAGGCGACAACGCTACCGCAGCACCACCACCGTAGCACTTTGACTGGCATTCCAGTAATGTATATAAAAGTCATTTAGTTTTTCATGCATCACAACCTTTTTGTTTCCATCTAGATATTAAGTAAGCTGTCATGTAGCCAATGCATTGAAATATTTGTTTTTCTTCTACACTTCATTTTATCTTGATTGGACTCTCATAATGGCGGTTTGGCACCCAGGGCAGCGTAATTAATTAAAGACTTAGTTTTTGTGGTTTTTAGCATAGCCCCACCCCTTTGTAGTTGGACACACCCCTTCACATTGGCCCCACCCATTCCAATGTTTCCTGCAGCCCTTCTTTGATTTGAAGCCACCAGCCACCACTGATGCTACACATCGCACTTACATGAATACAAGTGACATTTCATGGCCAGCAACAGTGCTGCCACCCAGGAAATCATGTAAAGCAGCACAAAGGCATATAGAACATGCAGACAAGTTTATCTGTTGGCAAACATGCTCTGCAGAATTGTGCAGACAAAATTATCACCAGGGCTAAAATGAATGCAATGAATGCAGTAGTAACACATTGTAGAAAATTGTGCTCAGTGCAATATACACTACAACATGATTTTGGCATACTGAAATAAAAGATTTGTGGTGATCATCAAGGGGCATTGAATGCAGTATAAATGCACTAATCTGGAGAAGTGTGCATATTCAAAAGGGCCACAGACATAAATGGTAGGAATGAAGAAAGAGGAAGAAGACAAGGGAAACATGATAATGTACACTAGATAGGTCAGTAGTATAAAATTAATCACATAAGTAAATAATACGGTATGTACTGCTGTTTACACCTCCTGTGCGAGCATATTTATATCATCACAAATTATAGTATATTGTGTGACTGTCATAGGATCATAGGAGGTTACTAGGCTAATGACCCTAGGGCCTTACAAGCCTAGCCAAGTTTTACCCTTATTTCCACAATTAGCACCTATCACCCCTGTCCAAGAGGGACATAGGTGGAACCCTTGGGGTGAATTTATGGTTACCAATCCAATCATCCAGATTGTGTTTGAAGAGTGTCGGTGAGGTGATCTTCTTGATATGAAGCGGGAGTCTGCTCAAAAGATGTGGTAACCTCTGTGAGACTAATCTGTCCCTCCAGCAGGTTCCATTAATGTCACATACCAGGTTAAGGCCATTAGAGTGAGTAACCTATGTAACATTTGACTTACAGACATGCAGCATTTCCAGTAAAACAGAGTCAAAGATTGTCTTATATGCAAGGCAGAGACTGTCTCTGAGTAATCTGTATGAAACAGAATAAAGTCACAGTGATTTCAGATGATCCTCATAGATGCTAAAGACCTTGAATTTTCCTTGTGAGGAACCTTTGTGGTCCCTTCAGTTGCTGAAGGTACATAGAAAGGTACATACCAAAAGGGCCATTGTACTCAATTATTGGCCTGATGAGGAAAGAGTACAGAGAGGATATAACTTCTCTTTTTTCTGGAGTCAATGCCCTTACTTATGAGATGAGCAATATAGAATGCCCTTCTTACCACTGTGGAGACATGGTGATCAAAGGTAAGGTTGCTATCAACCTGTGTGCCCAGATTTTTCACCACTGAGTGTGCACTTAAGGTGTTGTTATTGATGTGGTAGTTAGCAGGAGCATCACTCTTACTGAAAGGGATGATAATACATTTTTTGTATTGAGTTTAAGGTCTTAACTTTGGCACCAGTCATTTGTTTGTGTAAGACCTTCTTGTAGGATGTTGACAATCATTTGGAGATTTTGTGACCGCTCCCAGTTTGCAGCATCAGCAAACTTTGCCAGCAACAGACCTTTAGCTTTAGCTTGCACTTCGGAAAAATGGATTTCAAACAGTAGAGATCCCAGGACTGATCCCTGTGGAACACCACTGGTTACAAGTCTGCTGTTGCAGGTGGATTCCTTTATTTTGACTATATGGGTTCTGTCAGTGAGCCAGTTAGCGACCCCTCTAATGATATACAGGTTGATACCTAACTGGGTGAGTTTGTCAATTATATCTGAGTGGGAGATAGTGTCAAAAGCCTTGGCCAAGTCTAGGTAGGCTGTATGCACAGATTTCCCCTCATCAAAGTCCTTGGTAACTGTCTTGAAGAAGTCCACCAGATTTAACAGGTATGACGTCCCCTTTGACAAATCCAAACTGAGTAAAGTGAGTTAAGTGTTTGGAGGTTACCAATATCTTTGTTGATAAGGTCCATGATGATTCTCTCCATAGCCTTGCAGATAAGGCTAGTCAGGCTAATAGGTCTATAGTTCCCGGCTTACGTGGAAGCACCACCTTTGTGCAAGGGGATAATGGTGGCCTTTTTCAATGTACCCTTGATGGTCCCATTCAGTGGAGATGAAGCCAGTGCTTAGACTATGATTGACTAGTGTACACAATGGTGTTGCTAATTCTTGACTGAGCCCATGTAGGATGCAGCTTGGGATGTTATCAGGTCCCATGGCTGCTGTGTTTTTGACCTTAGAGGAGGCATTCATTACCTGCTCTTTAGAGATACAAGGTAGAGGACAGGTGGTAGGGATGTTTTGGGGCAAGTGCGGCGGGGACACGGAAGTGAAGTTGCCACAGAATCTGCCAGCTAACAGGTTAGCAATGTCCACAGGCTCGGTGTATGTGTGGTATCATTAACTACCATTTTGGCACAGATCTGGGCCTTTCCTTTTAGGTTATGGATGTAACTAAAGAATGCCTTATGGTTGTCCTTAGTTGAAAAGTTAATTTGGATTCGTAGTTAGCTTTGGAGGACTTCACAAGAAGTCTTATTTGCTTGTTTCAGCTGAGGAGGGAGTGTTTCCAGTTTAGGGCTCACTCCCTCTTACTGCTAGACAGCAATTTCTTCCTCTCATCGTAAAGCCTGTTAATGGCAGTTGTCCACCAGACAGGTTTGGTCATCCCTGAGGTACTTGTTTTGCTCCTATGAGGTACGGCCGAGTCAATGCAGTTGTTCAGGTGTTTGTATAAAGCATTTGTGTAGAACTCGGCATAGTTGCCAGTTCCATCTGAGGGGGTAGGTGTAGTGAAGCTATTTATACCATCCAGTAAGAGGTTATAATCTGTTTTTTATTAATATCACCATTAATCTGTAACACAAGGTTACATATCAGTGGAGATGTATGGTTGTGATATAGACATCCTAACATGGTCACTGGAGAGGACATTTAACAATTACGGTGTATACAATAGGGGTATTTGCATATTGTGAAGGTGTGCAAAATGACTTGCTTGAATATGACTGAAATGTTAGCATAGCTCTCAACCAATCAGGGATGCATAGCAACAGGCTCGTGGACAACATTAGACAGAAGCAGGAACAATCATGGACAATTTCAAAATAATGCTGCCATTAATCTGTGACACTGATATAAAATATGTGATTGTGAGTTATTATATATGTCTGCAGGAACACATATGTACAATTGTAATGATCTGTCAGTAATCTATAAGGGGACTTCAACACGCCTTCAAAAATTACCACTTTTTGGAGGTGTTAAGAGAAGCAGTGTTACACCTGTAGTTTAAATTGGGGGCAGTCCTGGCCAGTTAAGAGGTTTGCATGACACATAATCCACAATCCACACCTTCAACAATGTAACCCATGCTATCAATGTTGTCAATGAACTGTGTATTTACTGGGTGCATCACAGAAAGACATATCACACATGCATCTTGTAGAACACCTTGAAGAGAAGTCTGCACTGACAACTCCTAATGGTTATGCATCACAAAGAATACTTATGTATGGCTGACAAGATATGTGGGAACTCACTGTGCCAAAAGTGGGTACACTTGAGTAAAGCATCCCTGGATGACACAGGTATTGGCCATATGGATGACAACACTTAAAAAACAATACACTGCTATCAGTAGATTCCCTATACACTGCTGTGTATTGCATGCATTTGCCACATGTAATGGCAATGGATATCGTCTGCAGCATCTGCAGTTGATGTGTGAATTAAGAAGTCATCCATTATAATGAATGGCACAGCAGTATGTGAGACTGATGGCAATGCATAGCTATGCCCATGTGCACAGAAGCTAAAGCACTGCAAAGTCTAACATCAATGAGTGAGAAAGCTGTCACCGTGGTATTGTTCACATACCAAACAGTACATGGAGCACAATTTCTTTCAGCACATGTCAAATCCAAGACATGTACCATATAATCACTGTTACCCTGACATTAAAATGGACAATTTTACACTACCATGAAATCCTGACATGCATGCATATGTGCTCATGCAAACTTTCAAGTGGTAATACTGATGTGATGTACTGGTATGTCCACAATGTTGTACAGTCACACTGTTAGCTGCACAGTCACACTACTAGCTGTACTTAGGGAGGTGCAGTGGTGCAGCAGTTAACATTATTGCCTCACAGCAAGAGGTTCTCTGTTTCAATTCTTGGCTGGGGTACCTTCTGTGCAGAGTTTGCATGTCCTCCCAGTGTTTGTGTGGGTTTCCTCTGGGTGCTCCAGTTTCCTCCCACATTCCAAAGATATGTGTCTGGAGCATTTCTTCTCAGGCCTCTGCTGAAAATGGGCTCTGTCCCAGTCAGACTTTCCCAGTAAATAAATGTAAAAAAAATAAATAAATAATTCAACTTCATAGGTTTATAGGTGCTAAGTCTCAAGATCCCATAAAAGCCTAGCCATGTTTAACATAAGTTACACAATTTTCAATAGCTATGTGAACAATGTTCACATAGGTATGTGTCTGTGCTGTGTTATCTAATACCAACTGCCTCTATCCATGAGGTACATGGGTGCAACAACAGGAGTACAATTATGATTAACCATTCATTGATTTAAGTTGCACTGGAACAGGGACATGAAAGGCATTTGCTTTACATGAATGGCAAGCATGTTCCAGAGAAGGAGTAGTGTCTGAGAGATGTATCTATCTCTCCATCATGATATATTATGTCAGAAGCTAGATTAACATCCTTAGAACAAGTGAACTTTGTGCTGTATGCATTTTAGTGTGCAACATTTCCATCGGGGCTAGAATGGAGTGTGCCCTGTACTCCAAACACAAATCAACCCATGGTAGTCTGTTAGAGATATATAATACAGTGACAGAGCTTTCAGTCTTACTGCGCATGACTTGTTGTTTACACCATGAATCTTCATTGTGCAAAAACTCTGGGGCTGGTCCAGCCGTTGCAGATATGTGGTGAGGTACATGTAAAAGGGTGCATTGTGGAAAATTACTGATGTGTTGAGGGCTGAGTACAATGGCATTATAATGTCCTTTGATGTGGATGCCCTGCCCATACTTATGAGTTGTGCCACATACAAGAGATTTATCACCACTGTGGACACATAGTGGTCGAAGTTTCATTTACTATGTACCTGAGTACCCTGATCATGGCCCACTGGATGTACTCATAGAGGTGTGCAGTCTATATTGTAATTAGCTTGGGTATTTGCTTTCCAAAATGGAATAATAATGCTTTTGTATTAATTTAGTGTGTTTCCATGCCTCTGCCACCAATCATTTTTGTGCACTAATACTTTCTGTAGTATATCAATAGTGTTCTTGGACTCAGTGATTGTCCATAATTTGCAGTCATCCACAAAGTTGGTAAGACAAAGGCTGTCTAAGTTTGTCTTGAATTTTGAGAAGCAAATAGCGAACAAGAAAGGACCTAGTACAGAACCCTGTGTTATTGCCCTGGTCACTGGCCTCTTGATAGAGGTGAGTTCACTCACTTCAAAAGTACCTGTCCTATTGGTGATCTGTTTGGGAATCCACTTAGTGACATAAGTGTTTATGCCCCATTGAAACAGTTTGCTTTCTAATACTTGTGTGTGGATTTGCGTCATATGCCTTGGCCAGGTCTAGTTAGGCTGGATACACAGTCTTTCCCTCATCCATGCCCTCGGTGACTTTTTGAAGAAGTCAGACAGATTTAACAGACATGATGTATCTGAATCAAAAATGGGTTGGGTACATAACTGGGAGATTACCTGTGTCCTTTTTGATAAGGTCCATGATGATTCCTTTTATTGCATTACAGATGAGGTGACTCTGGATTATGGGTCTATAATTCTCTGGGTCAGGTGATGATCTCCCTTGTGCAGATGGATCACTGTTGCTGTACACCCTTGTGCTAGAACATAGCCTGTCTGGAGGCTATGGTTAAGTAGGGATCTAACTGTGTCTGCTATGTCAGGTTTTAAATTATTGAAAAGGCAATTTGGGATGCTGTTAGGGCCCATTGGTACCATGTCTTTAGCATTGGAGAGCACATAGATGAGCTGCTCTCTTGAGAAAAAAGCTAACTAATGTTTGCATATATACTTTGGATGATATTCAGTGTGGTTGGGTGGGTAAAGTTTGATCCAAATCTGTCAGCTAACAGACTCTCTATTTGCTGCAGTTGAGTATGGGTGTTGCCATCCACAAACAGCTCTGTGCTTGGTTGTGTGTTTCTCTTAACATTTCATACTTATTTAAAAAATGATTTGTGGTAACACCTCCAAATACAACCTTGGGTATGCATCACATGCCACACAGCTGAAGTGTTCACACAGTCATAAAGCTCTACCTTTGTCACATAATTACACCAATTGCACATCATGTACCTATATGTTTTTCATTGGGAAGGTGTGTGAATGTCCTGATACCATATATGGACACATTACAAATGAGGTGAATGTGGTTCATGCAGAACAGTTACTGACATAATGGTGACAGTCACACAATGCTGATGAGGACCACCTCAATAATCCTTGTGACCACCAACACAACTGTGCATACAATGAATTCACCAAAGTTGCAATTGAATCTGAACTACTTATATGTTTGTGTATATAACAGGCTTACAACATATGGATGAAACAAGATGTTTGTGTCCATGTAAGCAGTATGACATTATACTGCTGTATGTCACAGAACATGTAATGATGGTAGGTGTACACGTGCACATCTGTACCATACAGCAAGTGTCACTGTGATGATTGAATGAGAACTTGGTAGAATGTTGGTATACACCACTACAAAAACACATGCCTTAGTAAGGCAGCAATATACTTAACATCATCCCATGTCAACAATTCTCAGGAGAAAAGGAACATGTAATCAAATGGCAGGTACGGCCATCAATACATTACCTCAAATCACAGACTGAATTACATTACTATAATGCTACCAATTCCACATCCAGTTGTCGGAAACTGGCTTGCAGAAGGTCATGGAAGGACTCTGCTTCATAATGTGTGCCTGCATCTTTGAGATGATGACATCCTTCAATCTTCTGCAGAAAGAATGTTATGTGGACAGAGGGAAAAAGGGGATGTTGGATTCTTGTGACTAGTTTAAAGGTTCACCAAAGTTGGAGTCAAATGAAAAGAGATTTAAAAGATCATGCAAGGACTGTAATATACCACCACCCACACACAGCAGTTGACAGAGGTCAGATTTGAGAATTAAACATGTTTAGTTATACAAGCTAGAATATATACAGTCTAAGACTAGCACCATCATATATATCTAACTTTTATAGTTCACAGTGTACTTTATAGAAACTGATAGCATCATTGTATGCTGAGAAGAAGACGTTTGGAGGAGTGTCTGACACATATGTGGAGTCACGTCTCAGTGTAAAATTATCTCCAAATTATTATTCAGATGAACATAGACTCAAGTTGACTGCTATAAGATTAGAACCCCTAACATTCCATTTACAGTAGTAGGAAAACACAGTACTTAGCAATAGCATCCCAGCACAAGCTTGCCTTAAGTAGTGTCAGAATGTACTTTATAGAGGATGACATCATTAGTGTGTATTGAGAAGAAGATGTTACGAGGAGTGTCTGACATGCTGCTGTAAAATTTTGTCTACCATGACTGCTAACTGAGCACAAACACACACAAGTAGATTGTAATGAGAACAGAACCTCTACTTACTTATTCACACAGCACAGTATTTAACATAAGAGCCACAACCCACGTCTTTCTTTTGTAGTATCAGGCAACTCTTTATAGCAGATAACATCATCACCGTGTGTTGAGAAGAAGATGTTAAAAGTGTCCTCGTGCTTCTCTAAAATTGTCTCCACAATGACAGCTAACTGAGCACAAACATATAAGTTGACTGCAGTGAGATTTGAAGCCCTATCTACTGGATCCCCATACTTAAAGCACCACAGCACAAGTCTGACTTTTCTTCTGTTGCAGAAAACTTTATATCAGATGACATCATCAGTATATGCTCGTACGAAGATGTTGGGAGGCCTATATGAAATGGCTGTTTAGTCATGTACAACTGTAAAACTTTTTGTTCTCTATGAGACTTGATTGCTGACAGTAGGATGCAGACTCATGCTTTCTGATTATTCAAACACATAAATGGACTGCAGTGAGATTAGAATCTATATCTAACTAGTTACACAAGCTAGAACTCACAGTATTTAACACAAGCACCATGGCACAAATCTGACTTTTTTCTGTTGCAGAACACTTTGTAGCAGATGACATCATCAGTATATATTTGGAAGATTTTGGGAGGCGTGTATGAAATGGCTGTGTAGTCATGTACAACTGTAAAACTTTTTGCTCTCCTTGAGACTTGATTGCTGATAGTAGGACACAGGCTCATGTTTTCTGACTATACACACACACACACACACACACACACACACACACACACACACACACACACACACACATACACACACACACACACACAAATGCTAATTGAACCACTACCTATTTTTCATATCTGCAGAACACATTAGTTGATATTTGTGCCATCCGTGAAGTCTGATTTTTCCTTCTCATAGTGGTCTTTATAGAAAATGAAATCATTATATGTTGCCGGTAACATATACTGTTATGAGACTGGTGTGCAAAGTGTAAACTTTGGCTTTTTTGTTTTATCTGCAATGTGCATATATACTTTAAAAGACAGCATCTTAAACTATATGCAATAAGCTGTCATGAATGCATGTTTCAGAACTGATACAAGCATACATGTGTTTCTAAATATGTTGTATACACTTCAAACTTTAAGTCACACACAAGCATAGACATATTTCGTGAATAGCATGGATGCAAGTGTTGATGTACGTGTGTTCATATCATGATGAATTGACGTCCATAATGAGACATGTATAAGACAAACTCAATGAATATTGTCAGTATAAAAGTTTAAATAAAGTACCAATGCTATTTGTTTTTGTAGTGTCATTAACATTAGACCTAGTACTGACTGTGATGATGTGAGATAGTGACAGCTATGCCAGAGAGAGTAAGCCAGTGCATGTGTAACATATACCAGCATAGCTAGCTGGAGTTCTGTAAAGAATTTTATGTCATTTGAATATCAAACTGATTTGTGCCGATGCTTGCGCTAAAAATGTATTTGTAAAGTTGCTTGTGTTAAAAATGTATCAACAGTGGGTCATGTTGGACAGAAAAGAAATATACATGTATGTCAGACTGTATTGTATCTGATGAAAATGTATATATGTTAACAAAGGATGCTGAAAGGGAAAGAGTTAAGCTCAGCCCAGCTAACCTTAAGAAAAATAACTTGAAATTAAATGACTTGGTTTAGGCCATAAAGATTTTATCTCACAGGTCTGAATGTTGCCAAAGACACAATGTGTGGGCTGGGATCCTGCTCTTATTGTCCTTAGCAGTGAACTAATTGCTACCCCGGGGTGCCAGAGAATGATCTATTTAGTCTGCAGGAAGGATGAAAGAGGTGGAATCATTTTACAATCTCCAGATGTTGGAATAAGCTTTATCAAAGCCCTAGGTGTGTATTGTGACACATCTGTGCTAGATCCTGGCTCAGCTTCTAGTCAGAGGGGCTAGTGTGGAAATCAGGTGACCAGATGTGATGTTATTCCATAGCCAGCACTGAAATTGTAATTAGATACTAGTGAGATATTGCACTCAGCACTCTGTTGTTGGAACTGACACAAGACACTCAACCACTTCAGCTTGGCTTGCTCTAACCAGTAAGTAGGGAACAGTAATTCTTCAGTCAGGTAGTAAAATATAGTGAGATTAGTTAAAAACTGTTTCTCTCTATCTGTAAGAGTCTTTCCATCTATCTTATTTTTAAATTTCCTGTGATTTGAAACACTGGTGTTTATTGTAAATATATATTCAGTATTTTCATGTTTTCTATTTTATTATTTATTATTAAATATATTTATACCTTTCATTGTGGCTGGTCTTTCAGAAAATATTTTAACCCTTGAGAGTAATTGCATTTATTTGGTGGCACTGTGGCTTCAGGCTTTTGAAAGTCCTGCCACTTGGTCAAACATTACTAGTTGTATAAGTATTAATTTTACTAAGTATTTGGGTACCCTGGAAAGAGCTTTACATGAGCTGGCTGGTAGCAGTGAATCTACCTTATAGTCTGGGTGGAGGTGGTATAGTGGGTAAATCTGTGCCAGCCTTTCCCAGATGTGTGTATGTGTGTGAAAATGAAATTTCAGAGAGTGTGTGTGTCAGCTACTTGGAACAAGAATACAGAGCACTAATTTCTGCAGAGAGAAAGGTGGAGTCTTATTTGTGGCCGGGGGAGAAGTCCAGCCCCAGGAGTGGAGTGTGCTCCCTGGGTGCTCTTAAGGGAATTGTGAGTGGTGCAGAAAGCTGCATCTGAAAACACTATGTGTATCTGTTTTGTTCTAAGTGAACTTTCCCCACTGGTGTCAGTGGTGAGGATCGAGGCTCCTTGATTACTGGCCCAGAGGAGGGACATCACATATTGGTGAGCAGTGGTGTGGATATTAATTGAGCTTCTATAGCCTGTAAGCAGTTTTCATTAAAAGTGTGTGTGCACTGTCAGCAGCCACAAAGAGTTTTATTTTTCACAACAGTTTTATTTATTTTTGTTAGTTTAGTTTCGTCTAGTCAGGAAAAGCAGGCAAAGATGTCAGCAGATGATTAAGGCAAGCAGACAGTGAACCAGTTAGGTGAGGTGTGCACATCTAAAGGACTGGTGCATGCCAATTTGACTAAAAAGGAAATTATTTCAGCCTTAATTGCAGCTGCAGCACAGACCAGTAACCAGGAAGAAATCCAGTCTGGTGATGGGGATGTGCAGCCCTCAAAAACAGGACAGTCCACCTTCTCCTCAGAGGATTTAAAAACCTGTCTGGAGTTAAAGAGACTTGAGCTGGAGACAAAATGCTTGGAATTAGAATCGGCAGAAAGACTGTGGCATTTGGAGTCAAAGAAGTTGAGAGACTGCGGCGTTTGTAGGCCAAAGAAAATGAGAAGCAGCATAAACACAAGAGGGACATGCCGACTTTTCGACAGGAACATGGAGGTAATGGGGAAGGGAATAACCAGATCCCAGAAGCAACAAAGGTCAATACATTTCTTCTACAGTATAAAGAAGGTGATATTTTTGATAGTATAGTTTTATTCATGTTTGAAAGAATATGAAAACAGTATAATATTGATCAAGGGCACTGGGTATGGTTCCTGACCACCTAACTCCATGGTAAAACTGTAAGTGCTGTTTCTAAATCATCTGATACTGATTGCTTAAATTATGACAAGGTTAAACAATGTTTATTGGAATGTTTTAAGTTAACACCTGAAACTTACAGAAGTTTAGTGAGCATAGATGTAAGGCAGATGAATGTGCATGTGATTATATTGCTGAGCTAAGCACTTATTTTCATAAGTGGGTGAGTGGCATACCTCTCAACCTCTTAGTCCAAGAAATCTGGACAATGCCCAGCAAAATGGAGGGACAAAGGCCCAAAAATAGGGACATATTATAAATATCACTCTTATAAACTTAGAAAGTTGCTAGAGTAACAGAGTTTGTTTTAACATACATTTTCTGAAGGATTTGACAACTGAAACTGGAATGTATGTCATTATTTAGTGATGGCAATCCTCAGATCATCCCAGTGATTTGCCAGAAAACAACAAATTTTATGAGGAACAAACCAAAAATATGGGCCAAAAATCTGGACAGTTGAGAGGTATGGTGAGTGGGTGTCAGGTAACCACATTTGAAAGACTGGAAGACCTTTTGGTGAGGGAACAAGCCCACAGCACTTTGCCTGAGGGCATGACAATCTGGTTGGCAGACCGGGAGTGTAACTCTGCAGATGATCTGGGGTGAAAAGGAGATCTCTACTTAGCAAGCAGGACACCACTGCACAAGAAGAGGATACCTAGTCCTGTACATGGATATAAGAGAACCCATGGAGGAGCCTAAACCACCCCAACAGAGTCCATCAGTAACAAAGGAAGGCACAGGATCAAGGTTTAGATGTTTTAAATGTAAACAGAGGGGCCATGTAGCAGCAAGTGGATGGGGTGGCAAGCTGAGCCACTGCAGTTGGCCTTCCTCCCTGTACTGAAAATCATTTTGTTTGTAGTTAGAAAATGATGACATCAGAATGGTATAGGAGAGATAAGGGATATGATAAGAGAAAAAAATAAGATAATTAGAGCTATTATATGTCACATGCAATAATTTAGTACAAAAAATATATATATTTTACTGTTATGTTAGCTATACTTTTTTAAAATCCAAAATAAGACTGCGAATTGTTCCAAATAATCCTTGCAATATGCATATATATTGCATATATGCCTTTAAAGATAATACAGTTTAAGTTAACAACATGGCATTTATGCAAATTGTGATGAAATTAATAATAAATTATTTTTTATTAGTAAGTATTTGTTACTTATGGAATTTTAACTAACAACGTCTGACTACGCTATTATACTTGAGCTACAGAATAAAGCATGCATTTTTTGCTTTTATAGTAAAGATATGCATGCTTAATTTGCTAGTTATGTATGGAAGAGCAATAGTTTTAATAAAATGTTAATTTGCACTGCATACATACCCTTTGCTTACCTGAGTCTTTCTAAGCAGTCAGCATGCACCTCCCTCTTTGCTGAAATGTCCTGAGCAGCTGAAAAATAACAAATGAGAGAAAAAGACACATGAAAGCATTATGCATGCCGGTCTTGGTTATCTCCAGCTTTCTACTTGCTGATATGTGCCTGCTTGAGCCAGTTTTGGACATTATAATGATGCCTGCATTGCTCCCCAATGCATGGAATGCCAGTTGCTAGACTGTTCCAAGTATCAGATTTATATTGAGAGCTAGTATAGTCCCCCTGCAGCAGCCTATGGCTGTAGCACTTTATGAAGAGTGCAATGAATATTCTTGACTCCTCTACATCCCATCTTTGAGCCCTGAATTGGGCACCATCCTTGACAAATCCTGCCATGAGTGCACAGGTCATCCAACAACAGTTCAAGTGTTTTACCTCCACCTCATGATATGATGCACAGACCCGCACAACCATGCCAACTGCATTTGCATAATGGTGCATGCAGAGCAACATTGCCAAACAAAGAGGAAGGCAGTTTATGAAACAGGACAGTTGGCATTAAATTATGGCTTGTCTGCTGCTATACCTGTTAAATTACTTGTCTTTTAGGGCATGAATTAGAAGGTATACATTTTATGACTTTTGTGGGGCTTTACAGACTGATAAAAGTAATTTGTACAACGTAGGATTCACACCTGTGTAAAACGGAGAACACATATTCTTCTATATAGGTATTTTTTCCTCAGTGTCACAAAAGTGTTTGTCATATACGGTAACTGATTAGGTAGATACATTAAAGAATGAGTGGTGCTACACTACAGTTAAGTATGTATGTGTGTGACCTAACAAGGTCCTGGTTTATGCATTCTCATGTGTGATGCAGGAGTAATGTGTGACAATAGACTGGAAATGCATGTACTTGTATTACTTTCAGGTTAGATTTCTGAGTTCTGGGTCAGACCACACAAGACATTCTGTTTTACAGCTATACATGTGCTATATGAGTTGTGTAGATGGCTGTCAGTAAAGTATGAAGTCCATTCCAGGGCAGAAAAAAAATGAATTACAGAACCGTAATTGTCAGGATACTCCTAGTTACACATATATTCATATGATATCAACTGCTATTGATAGTTCTTTTTATGTATAATTATCTTTATATTGTTATTTTTTTATATAAATTACAGTGGAACAGTATTAATAATAAAAGTTGGAGTGTGCTAGATTACAATTCTGGCTCATCTCTGGTGTGACCCTAAATTTACACCTGGTGCCACAGTGAAAGCTAGGCAGCACATGTATTTTTTACTCCCAGACTCTCCAGAGTGACGACTGCTGTGCAACACCACTTATTGTGCTTGTGTGCAGGAAGGTGAAGCAAGTAACAGTGTTTCACTTCAGCAAGTTACAAGATTTCTTTTTTGTCTGCAGCCATTGTGCATGAGTGGTGACTGCTGCTCAATGCCACTTAGTGTATTTTTGTGAAGGAAGATGAAAAAAGTAGCAATGTATATTTTTTGCAATTAACAATATAACTTTATTGTCTGCAGCTGTAAGCCGTGCTTGCGCATAGGTGAGCAACGTGCCAATAAGACAGGCAAAGGTGAAAATACATTTTCTTTGTAAAAATTTCTTAATATCATTTATGCTTAAAAAATAACATGGGACTTGAACCATGGTCTAACTATTTTATGTCTTGTATGTCTCAACATCTTTACAAGGTGTGCTACACACAATTGATTCACAGGTGTAATTTATGCTGCCCATATCATCCAAGCTGCTGACCGCCATGAAATGGTGCTAAGCGAGATTGTGCTTTTTAAGGCAACTGATATTAAATTTTAAATACTTATGCATTTCACCCTGTGTGTGCGGTAAACTGCGTGCCAAGCAAATATTAATATTTAAAAAAAAAACATTTTAACACATTAAAAATTTTATACAGCTCTGGATTTGAACTATCATACTAATGAAACTACAAAACACAGTGGGAGTGTGTTCTCTCACAGAGAGAGTCTGCCACAGACACAGCTTTGCAGCAGGAAAACAAATCATGTGTATAAAAGCAATTTTCATTTCCTCTACAGCATTAACAGGACATACACTTGTAAATTCTCAGTTTGTTGTATATGTGTGGGTTACATATTTAGTGCAATGAATGATCACACAACCATTTATGAATATCTTTGCCACAAATGCAGCTCTTTCATCTCTTTCTATTGCGTTCATTTTCCCCTTAACTCTGCTATAATGTCAGACTTGCATTTTGTATAATTTTCCTTTAACTGTATGATAAAAAGTACATGGCAGTGAAACCATTTATCAGCACAGACAGCAAGGATTGTGTACTATTGAACAAAATGATAAATTTGTGCTGTTTAGTTCCATTTAAAAGCTTGCTAAATTTACTTCTACACTTTAAAGTGTATCCTGAGTGACACATCCACTGCAGGTAAAGTAGTCTGAGTTGCTGTTGTGTTTTCCTTCTCTGCCCCACGAATCCTTCACAGTTGCAAGCCATTAGCAACTAATAGTGTTGTAAAGCCTATACTATGTTTACATCAGATACATGAAGTCAAAAGTTTGGTATTCAGCAGTTCTAATGAGTTCATACCTTATTTTCATCTTCACCATGCTCAGAGGCCTGAATTTGCACTATAAAAAGGTAACTGTGTAGTTAGGGAAGTTGATGGTGAGGAGACTTGTGTATTTGGAAAAAAAAGATTGCTATTCCTTTGAAGGTGATTTATCTACATAAAAGGCTTCTAATTTTACTAAGGTATGCTTGTATCATTCAAGTACATTCTAGATTTTGTAACATGTTACAAATCAATTTATATATCCAGGAGAAAATGGAACTTTTATCTGTATGCACTTCTTATAGTTAATTGTTGGCAAAGGCATTTTTGGTAGGCATTTACATTTCAAAGATAAACAGGTTATTAACTTTCATTACAAGTATTATTTTTAAAACTGTATTTTATATTCTTCTCTTTTGTTGCAGAGAAATGTAATGTACTTGTCACTGGCACATGTGTTATGCTTTTGAGACGGCCCAGGGCCACCATCAAGGGAGTGGTGGGCACAGTGAGTCGTGACTGGCAATCATAAATTTACTTTTTTGTTGTAAATGTGTACACATTCTGATAATTGTGGGGAGAGCATATATACCAATTTAATTCTGTGGTATTCCTCGGTTTGTACAATGTTTCATTTGTTGTTTTGGGGGTGGAGGACCATCTACCATTTGTGTGTTGCCAGAACCAATGTTGGGTTTCAAGTGCTTTTCTCTTGAAAATATGTAGGCATCCTGATATTTCAGATGAAACATAATGCATTACTAAAGTGGTATTCCTTGGTTTGGACAAACCTTGGTTTGTGTGTGAGAGGGAGGTGGGACAACCACATAACCTTTAGATTTAATAAATGAAGCGTGTTTCCAGTGCTTAATGTTGACAAATGTGTATGTAAGCAAGACATTAGTTAGGTGGTATTTATGTGTTGTATCCTTCTCTGTTCTATGTCACATAGAATTATGGCAACCAAATTTACAAATCCACATAAACCCCCTTCCAGTGACTCTGAAAATGAAGTGATCATCCATGCACTATGGCACCTTTCTGCTTGAGAGAGGACATGTGGATATGGCTGCAGAATGCAGATTTGAAGCCAGTTAGTGAATGATGTCAATGCACCAGGATTTATGATCAGGTGTATCATCGGGCCACTGATATGATTTCATCAGCCCAGAGAAGAGCAGCTGCAGTTTTGTTTATTTTATTTATTTATTTATTTATTTATTTATTTATTTATTTATTTATTTAACATTTGTTGACCTGGAAAGTCTGACTAGAATGGAGCCCATTTTCAGTAGAGGCCTGGGGAGAAATGCTCCAGACACATGCGCAAGAACAGCTGGCTACAGGGGAGCTGCTACAGAGCCCCCACTGACATCAAATAAAGAGTTCTGGTCCACTGCCAGAGATCTAGACAGCACAGAGGAAACTGCACACCAATATGTGCTTCATGTTGGTGCTGATGTGTCTGGGGGGGAATGACTGTGGCACAGGAGCAGTTTCCAGGTAAACTTACATATGGCAAGATGTTCTTCGTGTTTCACTGTTGCAGTCATTACATTTGGCTTATCTGCTTGCAGGTAGCCCTCAGCCGGCCTGAATATCAAAGTTTTGGGTCCTGCGTCAGATGCTGTCTCTTCTTCCATGATGTCAGGTCATCAGGGGTATAAAGCATGCAGCTGATGCCATTACATCCGTCTTTCTTGCCGCGCAGTGCCCGAAGCAGAAGCAGTTCATAAGTGCCGATCGGCCAACTCCTGAAATGTTCATTTTCGAGTTTCAGAACTGAAGTCTTCAAAAAAGCTAAGTATCCCATTGGGGATCATTCTTCTTGCTCTAAACCGATGTCAGTAAAAGTTAACAATTGTATTACCTGTGGAAAGCAAATACCTCATAAAGATTTTCATTCGTGCTGCATTCCTTGCTTAGGCCCAGACCACGATGTCCCTCGCTGTTGGTTTTGTGCCTTAGTCAATCCTCAAACTATTCGTCGTCGGTTCATTTTTGCATCAAACTATTTTGGTACTCGGTTTAATTATCCAGAAATGGCTTTGGTAAGCCATCTGACTACCGACATTCTGAAAAAACATAAAGATAAAGACAGAGACAGACTGCATAAGTCCAAAGCTGCCGATGACGCTTCCATTAAGCTAGCCACCAGTTCACTGGTACTCAGTGAGGCATTTTTGCAGCCCCTGATACCCACTACTTCATATTGGCAGGCCTCTACTGAGACCCATTCGGAGTCCGGTATGCCACGAGATGCTTCTTCGACCATGGAACCTGCGGATGTCTTTACCTTGGATGGGTCCGGAGCCACTGTGCAGACACTGGCTTCTGAGGGTTTATTCAGGCCTACTGACTTGCATTTCAAACCAAAGCCATCTTCTTCTTCAAGGCCTAAAACTCGACCCACGGCTAGAAAACCGACGTCCAAATCGCATGGTCAGGCCCATATGCCTAAAAAACAAATGATAAGAATGGCTGAAGGCATTATTACTTTAATTAGGGGAAGTCAGCCTTCACCCTCTAAGATACCTAGAACTGATTTTCCTTCTGATTCTTCTGATCAGGATTCTGAAATTTCTGTTTCCTCCGATTACCAGGATTTCCCTTATCTACCTATGAGGATTCTAATGCAGATGACTCCATTCCCTCTGCTTCCCCTCCAGAAGATTTTTCTTTTGGTGAAACCTTGCACACTCTTAGGGCACATTTCTGCTGGGAAAGCCAGGATTACTCTGACTCCAAAAAGAGGCTTAGAGAATTCTTACCCCTACCTCTACACAGGCCTTTAGCTATCCCTCCTGTCCTTGACATTGTAGATGATGTCTTCTTGGAATCTAACCTGACCCCAGACACTTTACCTCTGGCTCCCAGGAAACCTGACAGGTATTACAGAGTACCTAACTCTCACAAGTTCCTCTTCAAGAATCCTACTGCGGCCCCATAGACCATTTCCCAGGGGACTAAAGGCATTAAGGCTACTACTGCCAAAAACCCTACCCCCTCTGATAGAGATTCCAAAGCCTTGGACAGATGGGGTAAGAAGGTATTCACTTCTGCTACTTTGGCCATTAGGGCCTTAAACTACCAGTTTCATATGTTAAAGTATCAGCAGCAAATTTTGGGACTACTTAAACAGAAAATTATGTTGATTCCTGACTGTGCTAAAAATAAGGAATTACAGGATTTAATGCATTCTGCTAAACAAGTTGGTAAACATACTTTGCAATGTGGTTTTGACTCCTTAGAAGCATCTTGCAGGGCTGCTGTCATTGGGTCTGTTCTTAGAAAGCATGCTTGGCTTAAGGAGCAAAATTTGCCAGATCATGTTAAAGCTAGATTACTTGATGTTCCCTTAAACCAAGACCACCTGTTTGGCAGCAAAGCTGAAGAAGTCCTTAAAAAGTTGGAGGAAAAAGCTAAATCTATGCAAACTGTTAAAGATTTCCTGCAAGTACAGCCTCCCAGACTCAGTAGGCATTGGCCTTCTAAGAATTGGTCCTTTCCTGTCTCTTCCAGGCCTTCTCAGTCCAAACCCAGGAACAGCAGACCACCTAGGCTGCAGTCTCAAGGTACTCACAGGCCTAAGCAGTGGGGGGCTTCCACTTCCAAAGCTGGAAGTAGTAAGACACCCCCCTATGGAAAACTGTCACAATGACTTAACCTTAAACCTTCCAAGCCCTGCTCAACTGCCTGCTCCCTTAGAGGGAAAGATTGCCCTGCATGCAAAAAACTGGAAACTCATTACCCAGGACAAATGGGTTTTAAATATAGTTTCCCAAGGATACAGATTACACTTCCACTCCTTACCAACCCCAAACGGTTGGCCAGACCTAACCCCAAATCAGTGGGCAGAAGCTCAACAGCAGGTTCTGTCTCCTAAGTATCAGGGCTATTCAACCTGTCCCAGCAGAAGAAAGGGAACAAGGTTTTTACTCAAGACTTTTCCTGGTACCCAGAAAAGACAGCTCCTGGTGTCCTATCCTGGACCTCTCTATTCTAAACACCTTTTTGGTAATCCCAAAATTCAGAATGTTAACACTTCATCAGCTGCTTCCTATGCTAGGCAAAGATGCCTGGTTGGCAACCTTAGACTTAAAGGAAGCTTACCTGCACATTTCAATAAGGGAATCTTGCAGGAAATACCTATGCTTCAGAGCAGGCTACATGCACTATCAGTTCTCTGCGCTTCCCTTTGGCGTATCTACTGCACCCAGGGTATTCACAAAGTGCCTAGCTCCAGTCACTGCATTTTGCAGGCAAAGAAATATTCAGATATACCCATACCTGGATGATTGTCTTATTCAGGCAAAAAGCCAGGACATGCTACTAAATCATCTGGCATTTATAAAGAAACTTCTAACCTCACTGGGGTATACCATAAACGAAAAGAAATCTCATCTGGTACCCTGCCAACAAATTGTATTCCTGGGAACAAGCTTGAACACAACGTCCCAGATGGCTTACCTCACGCCAGAGAAACAAGTTTATTTGACAGCCCTCTTCAAACTACTGGCCACAAAGATCCAGCTATCTGCAAGGAAAATCCTGCAAGCCCTGGGGTTCATGGCCTTTTGCATTCTACTAATTCCATATGCAAGACTGCATATGAGGAAACTACAATGGTATCTAAAAAGCCTATGGTGTCAACGTTCTCAGGACCTGGAATCAATGATTCCTGTCATTCCTTGTATAAAGACAGAATTTCTTTGGTGGACAGAAGCCTGCTACCACAACAAGGGACTGCCATTCACTCTACCCCCTGCTGCCCAAACCCTAACAACAGATGCATCAGACTATGCATGGGGGGCTCACTTGGCAGAGCAGTGCATTCAGGGCAAATAGAACCCGAGTTAGATGCACCTGCATATCAATCAAAAAGAAATGTTAGCTGTACAGAATTCCCTGACAGCCTTCTAGGACCACATTCTTCCAGGACAATTATTGGTAAAGACAGACAACACCACTGTCATGTGGTATATAAACAAGCAGGGGGGAACCCACTCGTATCCTCTCTGCAGACTAGCCATGGCTCTGTGGAACACAGCCTTGAGCTATTAAGTACACCTACAAGCTCAGTTCCTGCCAGGCAAGCTAAATTCACTGGCAGATGACCTAAGCAGAAATCTCATGGACCCACATGAGTGGAAACTGGAACCAAAGATATTCAACATTTTGAGAAACAAATGGGGAAACCCAGAGATAGACCTGTTTGCCTTCCCTCAGAATTACCAATTGGACAAATTCTGCACAAGGACTTCCCACAGTCCAGCTTGAAAAGTGGATGCCCTGTCCTTCACCTGGGAAAGCCTCTCAGTTTATGCCTTTCCCCCTCTGCCTCTCCTCTCGAAAGTTCTGCTAAAGATCAAACAAGATAAACCAAGGACAATGCTGATTGCACCAGACTGGCCACACCAGCATTGGTACCCCCTATTGTGCAGTATGTCAATGCTGGAACCATGGCACCTGCCTCAGATCCCTTCCCTGCTGTCCCAGCAGGTGGGCCAGATTCTGCACCCTCAGCTTCAAACCCTGAACTTTGCAGCCTGGCTAATTCCTTGAGCTCTCCAACAGCATCCCTCAGTAAGCAGGTGCTAGATGTCATTCTGGAGGCAAGGAGGCCTAGTACTAGAAAATCCTATGCTGAAAAATGGAAAATATACTGTTCCTGGAGCCAGACTCAGAGGATGGGCACAACAGTGCCCAGCTTACTGCAGATTTTTCAATACTTAACAGAGATGATCCACAAGGGCCTTTCCTTCTCATCAATTAAAATTCATGCCTCAGCCATTTCAGCACATTATAATACTGAACCACCCCTCTTCTCTCACCCACTGCTGAAACAATTCCTCAGAGAGGCCAAAAATTTAAGACCATCCAGGAGAGCCCCTACTCCAGCCTGGGACCTTAACTTTGTACTCGAAAAGCTCACTCTACCTCCTTTTCAGCCAGCTGCTACTGCAGAGTTGAAATTCCTTTCTTGGAAAACAGCCTTTCTTCTAGCCATCACTTCAGCAAGAACAGTGTTTGAATTACAGGTCCTCATGGCAATGGAGCCCTTCATCATCTTCCATGCTGATAGGGTGTCCCTCAGGACCAATCCTTCCTTTATGCCCAAGGTGGTATCCAGTGTGGCCCTTAATCAGTCCAATCATTTGCCAGCCTTTTTTCCTAATCCACAGAACAAAGGAGAATGAATACTGCACTATTTGGACGTGCATAGACAACTTATATTTTATTTGGACAGGACTAAGCCTCTCAGAAAAACTGAACAGCTGCTAGTTGCCTTTGCTGCAGGGGCAGAGGGGAAGGCCATTTCAAAGCAAACTATTTCTAAGTGGATAGGCCATTGCATTCATTTCTGCTATAAGCACCATGGAAAACCTACCCCACAGGGGATAAGATCACATTCCACCAGGGCTGTATCTACCTCTACAGCCTTTCTCAGAGGTGTCCCTACCAGGGACATCACAGAAGCTGCTACCTGGAGCTCTGTACATACCTTCACCAAGCATTACCACTTGCCTATTTTTTTCTAAATCCAGAGCTGGTTTTGCCACTGCAGTCTTGCAGGGCGTAATAGCTGGTCCTAATGTTCTCTAACTTCCTCCTCCCTTCCTTAGCTTTGGGAATCTACCCAAATGTAATGACTGCAACAGTGAAACACGAAGAACATAGTACAGTTGTGTACACTTACCATAAATGTAGATGTTCGAGTGTATTCACTGTTGCAGTCCTGGTTACCCTCCCTCCAGCCCCTTGACTTCTCTTGGCTATACCTTTCTTCTTGTTTGGTGTATTTCAGCTTTCTGGTGTATTTGCTTTTTGTTGGTGGTGTAACCTTATATATAATTGCTTCCCATTATGGGGTCACCTGACAACTGGGGCAAGAAAAACTGATGTATTGGCGTCGGCTGCATGCTTTATACCCCTGACGACCTGAGGTCATGGAAGAAGAGACAGCATCCGATGCAGGATCCAAGACTTTGATATTCAGGCTAGCTGAGAGATACCTGCAGACAGTTAACCCAAATGTAATGACTGCAACAGTGAATACACTCGGACATCTACATTTATGGTAAGTGTACACAACTGTACTTTCCGGACTTGCTTGTATAGTAAGATATATAATTTGAGTAATACTTCCTAGGAGAATTTTTTCCTGCACCTATTGATAAATTAATAGACTTATATGACACACTTGTTCATTACACATGGGCTGTGGGTGGACATGTCAGCCACGTTTCTTACAGGACATATAGGCAATTGCACATTCACTGCCCTTGTGTTATTCCCATTGTGATGTTTAATTAATGCACTTCCCTTGCTTCATTTCTTCCTGGGCCATCCTCCCTGCAAAGTGAGGAGTTATCTGCACATGATTATCATTTTTTTTTGCTTATTGATGACCATTCATCAGATATATGACTTTATCTGTATGTGTAAGGTGGGTGTAATGAGTGTCTATATTAGTGTAACACCTACAATAATGGGACCAGTGTTAGTTTATCATATAAAGTGTTTACATTTTTAGTTTAGTAGCAAGTTCATTCATGTGTTTGTTGCTTATTATCACAGGTGATCCTGTCAGTGGAAGTGGAAGACTCTTACAACCTGATGTCAGAGTATCAGTAGGCTCTGATAATGATGGTGGCCAAACAGAGGCACAATCGGAGGGTGCAGAGGTTGAATCTGACACTGAAGTTGACATTCAGCCATACCTTGGATTTCTGTCAGACACAGTCAGTATTCCTTTGCATATCTAGTCCACTGAGCCCTCAGATGTTGGACAGGTGGAGGGTGAGACACTTGATCAGGGTAGTGTGGTCACTACAGCTTCAGTGCCTGTTAACTCTGGCTCTAGCCAAAGTGTGGGTGAAGTGCCACGCAGGAAAGTTGTTAGAGGTGCATGGAGGAGGCCTGCTGTCCACACTCCACCTGACTCTGGTGTGTCATTATGTGCCACTCGACATACATTTAGGGCTGTCATGGAGTCACAGTCATGTTAAACTAGGGCCTCTGAGGACATGCTTTGGTTATAGCTATGGCACAGGCTGACATGCATGACTGTCTCTGCCATGTAAGCCATTCAATGGATCGGATGAATGACACAATGGAATGGGCAGTGTCTGTGATGGAACATCTGCTGCGAGGGGAACAGCATCCACATGGTTTTAGGTCAGCAGCAGCATCTGTTGTTAGCCAGCATGGCCGTGCCCAATCATGCTCCCATAGTAGCACTACTATTATCTCTACCATGCATGGCTCACACCTATCTGACATGCCAGGACATAGAGTTAGCACAGAGTTTGGCTGTGTTCTTGCACTCTCACACATGTTTCACCTAGAGTGCCCATACAGACACACACGCATAACAGGTACATGGGTCATCCATGTGGCATGCAGCTCATTCTGTCTCATTGGCCATTTGATAATTAGCTAAGTTTCTGCCTGCCTGTCTTTCTTACTCACATGCACTCACTACCTTTTGTGTCAGCCTTGGCATCCTGCACCCCCCAAACAACACCCTGTGCAAATGATGGTAACCGTGACAGATCCTTGTTTTTATCTTTTGGATTCAGGGATACATGTCTTTTTTTCTGATGTACAGAGTCCATTGCTGACTGAGTGCTTAATATATATGTGTTTGTTCTGCTATTTTGAAAATCGTACTGCTTTCTTACAAGTTTTTGTATTGTGTGTATCTCTGATGCATGAGGCCTAGTATAGCAATAATCATGGCTGAGTGTAGGTAATTTACGCATGGTTGGAGTGGTTTGGTCATGAGATCAAAGCTCGAGTGACCAAATAAAGCCAACCATGGGTAAAAACAGCATTACCCACACCCAGCCATGTGTCATTGCTATTATACAATGACATTATTTAAGAAAAAAGTTACTTATTTTTCTTAAATAATATCTGTATAACGGCGCTGTGGTGTTCTTGCACTTTTTTAGTATTGTAGTGCTTCCTTGATGTGGTTTGTATATGCATGGGACTTGTGTTCCCATGCTTATGCAGTACAACAGTGCTTCGGAAAGGAAGCAATGGAGAAAGGAAGATCTTCTTTCTTTCTTTATTTATTTATTTAAAAAGAACTTCAAATCCAGACAGTTCAGAGGTATGAGAGAGACAGGGCAGAAATACAAGGAAAATCAGGTTTGTTTCTTTAGTTTTCATAACTATCTGATTTTCCTTGTATTTCTACCATGTCTCTCTCATACCTCTAAACTGGCCAGATTTCAAATATCGTACCTCTCGAACTGTTAGCTCAAGTAAACTGGAAAGCCATAGCATGTATTAATAAAAGAATGTCTGGGTGATCAAACTTTTTTCTATTATTATATGCTGGATTTTACAAAGGGCATGCTGGTTGGACTGACCAATCAGCTTGCACATTTTTAAATGTTAACAGCCAGTCATTGTATAATAGTTGATAAAGAGCAGACATTTATTGACATAACTCATTCCTGACACATATCAATGTTATTGCTTTAAAACTCACACACATTTGACATAGGTACATTAGCAAGTAACAGTATGCAAGGATCTGCTATTCATTTGTGTTCTTACCTATTTATTTTCTTGTTCTAGGTTCAGCACTTACCTTGACAGTCCTGCAGTTACAAGTGTTTTAATTCAGGGCCGATTCAATATGAGGCTAGCAATACACAGCCATTACATGTGAAAGTAAAGGTTGAGAGCATTGCCTGGCATCAGTTTTAATGTATGCATGTGCATAGGATGAAAGTTGTATCCCTTAAGTGGTCAGCACATTTGCTATCCATATCCTCTTCACCAGGGTGAGAGCATATTGTGCACATCTATGTCTACATACACCTCCAATAGCCGGTGGTTCTCCCTCAGAGTCCTCAACTGCATTTGGTTGTGGTGACCTTGCCAGTGGTGGTGAGATGTTTTCCCCTTCCCATATGTATTCCTGTTGAAGCTGTTTTCTCAGGATAATATTGTGAAAGATAGCACAGACAGTGAAAATTTCAGCACAAATACTGGAATCATACTACAGCCCCCTCCCCCCAATGTATCTAGTGACTGGAACTGTGACTTCTGCAGCCCAAACACACACTCTATGATGTTTATTGCTTGAGTGCCTGCCTCATTATACCATTCTTCAGTGAGTGGGTGTGCATTTCTGATGGTCTGATGATCATCAGCTATGGTCTGAGTGCATACCCTGCATCCCCTAGTAAATTACCTTGTGGGATAGCCCCTTGGAAAACCTCTGGCAGATGAGAGTTGTGCTAGATATGGAAGTTGTTGTAACTGCTGTGGTTGCCAGCAAACACATTCAGGATGATTCTTTTAGCATTACACACAACCTGGCAGTTAATGGAGTAGAAGCCCTGTCTGTATACTTTGACCCTTCTCTGTTTCCCTGTTGATGCTTTCATCTCAATGTGCACAAAGTCTATAACACCTAAGACTTCAAGGTAGTGTGCTATGGGGTAGAAATCCTTCATAGTCATAGCTCTGTCCTCAGTGGTACAGGGAAAATGTATGTAGCCACTGGCATGCTGTAGCATAGAATTCAGGAATTGATGTGGGATCCTGGATGCCTGTGACACCCCCAGCATGTCTCCTGCTGATCACTGAAAGGTTCCTGTAGCTAAAATTCTAAGTGCTACACATACCTTAGTCTACACAGGTATTGGTTCCTCTCAGTTTGCCCTTGTTCTCAGTTGAGGACAACAGACATTGCACAGTTCCTGTAATGTGTCTCCATCCACCCTTTAGCTATCTACTGTTTCCACCTCATGCAGACCATGAAAAGCTAAATGCAGTCTGAACACCCTTCTCCTTCTTGGCTGAGGTCTATTAGCAACAGGAGCAGCAGCATGGAGTTGAGCCTGTTGCACATACACATGCAGAAGAACAGCAGCAGGCCCTATCACTTTTTCATGTAGAGTAGTTTCTGTGGCTGTTTTCCAATAGGTTTGGATTTCGAGGCCAAAACCAGCACTGAGTCTACACTGTTGCTTTATAGCTTGTTGAATAGTTCTTCCATCTTAGATTGGTTGATTAGCATACAGTTCAGTTGCTTATGCTATAATTAGCATGCCACAGTGTTTACCAGGTTTGCACAGCTCTACACACCATGTAGAGCTGCTTACTGAATACAAATTGGCACTCAGTTTTAGTGAGCCATATAAGGTTTATTGAATCCAGCCTGTAATGTTTGCTGTTACTTATGAAGAGTTTTTCTGCA
The DNA here is from genome assembly GCF_019279795.1 of Protopterus annectens. Taxonomy (NCBI): domain Eukaryota; kingdom Metazoa; phylum Chordata; order Ceratodontiformes; family Protopteridae; genus Protopterus; species Protopterus annectens. Next base: position 869,851,565 of record NC_056735.1, read on the forward strand.
CATTTAATTACTAATCCCTGGTGTACCAATTGCTTGAATGCATCCAGAGTCTCCTGAAATACCATCTCTAGTGATTCCCTGGTTGTGTAGTAGTCCAGGATATAAATGTAGTTCAGCTGTCTTCCAGTGCTGTTCCAACCCATCTGCTCCAATTCCACCCTTTCAGATTATGCAGGTACACATGCACAGTGCTCAGATAGCTACCTATAGTTCTCAAACTGTTTACTCAAGAATCAAGTGCAAAGTTAAATTAATGAGGGACAAAAGCACAAAATCAGGGACACTTGATATTTATAGGCAAAATTCACTTAGAAAGCTCTAAACACTACTGGATTTACATTAACAGGAATTGTCTGAAGAATGTGAAGTCTTAAAATGTAAGTACTACTGCCTTCTAATGATTTAAATTTTCTCTTGCTAGCTACAAATGGCATTATTTATTTATTTATTTAACATTTGTTTACTGGGAAAGTCCAACATGGAACAAAGCCAATTTTCAGTGGAGGCCCAGGGAGAAATGCTCCAGAAGTATGTCTTTGTAACATGGGAGGAAACCGGAGTACTCGAAGAAAACCCACACAAACACAGCGAGGACATGCAGACTCCACACAGAAGACACTCCAGCTGAGAATTGAACCAGAGAACCTCTTGCTATGATGCTATGCTACACCACTGCACTGACATTAGAGAAACAGGACAAATCAGGATGTTTTTCATGTTTCACGGTTGCAGTCATTACATTTGGGTAATCTGCTGGTAGGTTGTCCTCAGTCAGCCTGATTAACAAAGTCTTGAGTCCTGTGTCGGTTGCTGTCCCTTCTTCCATAACGTCAGAGCATCAGGGGTATAAAACATGCAGCCAACACCATTACATCAGTCTTTCTTGCTGTGCGGTGCCTGAAGCAGAAGCAGTTCGCAAGTGCGGGTCGGCCGACTCTTGAAATTTTCGTTTTCGAGTTTCAGAACTGAAGTCTTCAACTTAAAGCTAAATACCCCATTGGGGAAACTTTTTCTTGCTCCTTTCCGATGTCAGTAAAAGTTAATAATTGCATTACTTGTGGAAAGCAAATACCTCATAAAGATTTTCATTTGTACTGTATTCCTTGCCTAGGCCCTGACCATGACGTACCTTGCTGTCAGTTTTGTGCTTTATTTAATCAGTGCACTATCCATCATTGGTACATTTTTGCCCCTAAATATTTCAGTTCTTGGTTTAATTATCGAGAAATGACATCGGTTAGCCATCCGACTACCGGAATTCCGAAAAAAACACAAAGAAAAAGACAGAGACAGGCCATCAAGGTCCAAAACTGCTGACGACGCTTCTCCTAAGCCAGTCGCCAGTACGCCAGTACTCAGTGAGGCGCTTTCGCAGCCCATGATACCCGCTACTTCTGACTCGCAGGCCTCTACTGAGACCCATTCGGAGTCCGGTATGCAGTGAGATGCTTCACCTATGGAACCCGTGGATGTCTCTTCTTTGGCTGGGTCCGGAGCCACTGTGCAGGCACCGGCTTCTGAGGGTGTATTCAGGCCTACAGACTTGCATATTAAACTGACGCCACCTTCTATTCTAAGGCTTAAATCTCGATCTGTGTCTAAAAAAAATGAAGGCCAGGCCACATGGTCAGGCCCTTATGCCTAAAACACAAATGATCAAAATGGCTGAAGATCTTATTACTCTAATCAGGGGTAGTCAACCCCCCCCCCCCCCTTCTAACAGGCCTAGGACTGAGCTTGACTATGAATTTTCTGATCAGGACTCTGCGTCTTCTAATTCTTCCAATGACCTGGATTTCTCCATACCTACTTATGAGGATTCTGATGCAGAGGATTCCATTCCCTCACTGAGGACTTTTCTTTTGGGGAAACTTTACATACCTTAAGGGAGCATTTCCACTGGGAAAGTCAGGAATTTTCTGAATCTAAAAAGAGGCTTAGGGATTTCCTTCTTCTACCTCATCATAGGCCTTTGGCTATACTTCCTGTACTAGACATTGTTGATGATGTGTTTTCAGAATCCAGTATGGCATCTGATTCCCTGCCTCTGGTTCCTAGTAAACCTAACAGATACTACAGGGTTCCTGAGTCCCACAAATTCCTTTTCAAAAAACCTGTTGCAGATCCAGAAACCATTTCTCAGGGGCCCAAGGGCATTAAGGCTTCTACTGCTAAAAATCCTACCCCTTCTGATAGAGACTCCAGGGTGCTGGATAGATGGGGTAAAAAGGTTTATACTTCTGCAACCTTGGCAGTCAGGGCTTTAAACTGCCAATTTCATATGCTAAAATATCAACAGCATATTATGGGACTGCTTAAACAGAAAATTATGTTGATTTCTGACTGTTTGGAAAACAAAGATTTACAGGATTTATTGCATTCTGCTGAACAAGTTGGAAAACATACTTTGTGATGTGGTTTTGATTCTTTAGAGGCCTCTTGAAGGACTAATGTTACTGGGTCTGTGCACAGTGGTGGCTGGTGACTTTAAATCAAAGGGGGGCTGCAGGAGACAGCTGAATGGGTGGGGTCAATGGGAAGGGGTGCAGCCAACTAGAAAGGGGAGGAGCTATGCTCAAAACCACAAAAACTAACTAAATACACTGCCCTGGGTTCCAAACCGTCATTATGAGAGTCCAGTCAAGACAAAATGAAGTACAGAAGAATAAAAATATTTCAGTGCATTGGCTGCATGACAGCTTACTTAATATCTAGATGGAAACAAAAAGGTTGTGAGGCATGAAAAAATAAATTACTTTTTAAGTACATTAATGGAATGCCAGTCAAAATCAAGTATAAGAAAAACAAGCAGCACTCAACTCAAACCACTTCTTGCACTGCAGTTCTAATTATAATTTATATTCAGCTTCTAATTATAATTTATATTCAGCTTTATTAAAGTACCAAGTAACATGCTGAAAGTAGAAATCTCTGATGCCCCCACTTGTAAAAATGTTTCTTATCCAACAAAAGACCTGCTGCCTGACAACTATCTACTTGTTTCATGGGGAAAACATGATCAAAGTAAAAAATGAAAAGCAAACAAGAAATAAGCTCAAGATACATTGCTTAAAAGGATTACTGTACAGGTTATGGACCACACGATTGGCATTCTGTTTAGTTTATGGGTAAAGCCTGCAGAGATGACTGCAAGTCTCCAAGTGTAATGAGCTTCTTAAAATAATGTAATCCTGTCCTTTATTACAAATACTATCATATGCATTTCAATACCCGAGGCCTATACATTATCTAGTTAAGTATTCTCTACATGGCAACAACAGAAAGGCTTTCAATGTTGGCAGTTCTTTAACAGTATGCTTATTAAAGCTTACTTGCATCTTACGATCTCAGCCAAGCTTACCTGATGATGGTCATTAAAGTATTGCAACTTAAACACAGAGCAACAGGCACTTTGAGTAATAAGCATAAATCAACAGTACAAAAAATATGACAGAAACCAGACCACTCTGCAAAAATCAAGGACAGATGAAAAGCCACTCTAGTACTTGTGTCTACCTTGGATGGGGGGGGGGTACTCTGCACATTTACACTGCATAGCTACTCCTTGCCTTGCTTCAACACATCCAGAGTCACTACATGGGGGAGTGGGGTGCAACAAGTATGTCACAATTTGAAATGTCTCTGGCTGACTGTGATGGCCCTGACACATTTGTCATAACTCTCAACCTCAGAGCAAGAAATCTGGACAAAGCCATACAAAGAAGTGAGACAAAGGCCCAAAAATAAGGACAATTTTTTTAAATATTGCTCTTATAAACTTAGAAAGATAATAGAATAGGTCTTGCATTAGTATGAATTTTCTGAATGGTATGAAATCTGAAACTCAAATGTCTGTCATTATTTTCTAACTTCAGTCTTTAATGATTTGTCACTAATTTGCCAAAAAAAACACAATTTTATGAAAAATGAACCAAAAATGTGATGTAAAAATATAAAATAGCCACACAATACAGCTGGGAACCTGTCAAAGAAGGGACACTTTAATATTAGTACTGTTAACTTGAGTAGCTGACAAAATAAAATAATCTACATGCATTTCTGAAATAAAAGTAATCTATAACTCTGATTATCACAGTTATTTCTTAATTGTAAACCCTCCATGTTTTCTTCCAAATTTGCTATTTTGCAGAGAGATTATTAGGGGATGAGCAACATTTGAGCTAAAATCAGGGACAGTTAAGAGGTTTGGCTATGCCTAATTCTATAAAGCAATTTATTTGCATGTACCTCTCAACCTGTTAATGCAATAAATCTGGACAAGGCCAAATATATTGGGGGAACATATAAACAGTACTAAAAATTGCTCTTTTATAAACTGAGACAGTTGATAGAACAACAGGTCTTACTTTAGCATGCATTTTTCTGAAGGTTATGAAGTCTGAAACTCAGTGTGTCATTATTTAGTGACTTAATTCCTAAATGATTTTGCCAGAAAACCACAAATTTTATGAGGAACAAACCAAAAATAAGAAGTAAAAATCTATTCATTCTTTGAAAATCTAAACAGTTGGGAGGTATAGTTCAGCTGGGGCTGTCTTTGTTTGCCGCCCTTCCCCCTCACAAAATCATGGAGCCTCCCCCTGCAGCCATTCCAATGATCCATTACTTGGCTATTTCACTCCATTTACCATAAACACTAATGTGCATACTGATTTACTTCTATGATGATTTGGACTTCATTTGAAAGTTTTATTTTGCATTTTACAGCACAAACACTAAGACATCTGCTAAACAAACTTAGCATTAAAACTTCTCTGCCCTTGAAACTCTCATTTATTGAAACAGCATTGAAACCCACATTCAAAGAAAATACATTTTACCAGTGGCAGATAAAGATTAATTCTGGGATGTTTTCAAATCATAGGCCCCTTGCATATGAAACATGCATGTGCTCTTTGATACACCTTCCTATTGTTTTGAACATTTTTCCAGTAAACAATAAAACAAAATGCATGTACCAATAATGACAAAACTGCCCAGTTCAGAACATTTCCATCATAAGTCTACTCAAACTTCTACAGTCCACCATTATCAGTAAATATGCACAATTCTACAGTCCACCATTATCAGTAAATATGCACAATTCTACAGTCCACCATTATCAGTAAATATGCACAATTCTACAGTCCACCATTATCAGTAAATATGCACAATCTCTGAAGTAAAAAGTCATCTAAATAATTCCTCATTAAATAAATCTGTAACTAATGAAGATGTTGCTGCTAGCAAACACCTTTATATTTCATGGTTTCATCAAAAAATAAAGCGCCTGATGCCCCTGAGGTATAAATTGCCTATATTACATTAAAAATGATAAACTAGTAATATTGCAATAGGAAATGGATGGCAAACTGATAACAGGCTCATAGCTAGTATTTTAATTTTTTCAGTACGGCAGCATTCACCCCTTGTGGGAGTAGAACCAACAACCTTCTGCATCAAAAGCAAGTACACAACCTGTTGTGCTATTAACAATGCAAGCTGACTCAGCATAAGCAGCACTAAACTTCTCTTCCCCTGCAGCTCTCAGCTCCTTGTAAAATCTACTCAGTACTCAACTGCATCTCAGCTTCTCAGCACAAGAAATCTGGAAAAGCCAAATTTATGGGGGAGGTCAAAAGGCCAAAAACCAGGGACACATTAAACATTGCTTGTATAATCTTGGAAAGTTGCTAGAATAAAATGCTGTGTTACCACCATACATTTTACTGCCAAGGTCCCTGTGCAAAAGAGTCAGAACAACATACCACTATGCCAAATCAGCTGCTTTGTGAAAGAAAAATGCTGTGTTACCACCATACATTTTACTACCAATGTCCCTGTGCAAAACAGTCAGAGCAACATACCACTATGCCAAATCACCTGCTTTGTGAAAGAAAAATGCTGCGTTACCACCATACATTTTACTGCCAAGGTCCCTGTGCAAAACAGTCAGAGCAACATATCACTATGCAACATCGGTTGCTTTGTGAAAGCGAGGAAGACTGAAACTTAAATGGCTATCATTTAATGAATTCAGTTCTCACCATAGCTGTCAACCTCTTAGCACAAAATACCTGGACAAACCCAGTAACGAGGGAATACAGCCCTCAAACATATTCGGTGAATTCAGTTCTTGTCATAGCTGTCAACCTTAGCACAAAAAACTGGACAAAGCCAATAATGGGGTAATACAGTCCCAAAAATAAGGACAAATTTCAAATATTCATCGTAGAAAATTGCTAAAATAAAAGGTTGTGTAAAAGGTTGTGTTACTATGCATTTTCTGAAGAATATGAAGTTTGAAATTCAATGTCAATTTTACTTCTGATGGAACAAAAACTATTTTCAGCAGAGGCCCAGGGAGAAATACTGCAGACACATGTCTTTGTAAAATGGCAGGACACCAGAGCAAATCCACACAAAGATGAGATGCAGACTCCACACAGAAGGAACCCCAGCCAAGAATCAAACCAGAAAACCTATAGCTGCGAGGCAACAATGCTACCACTGCACCATCAAATATGCAAAAAATTAAACATTCAGAAACCTGAAGTCTGAAATTCAAATGCCTGTCAATTTTATTTAACATTTGTTAATCAGGACAATCTGACTTGGAACAAAAAAGCAATTTTCAGCAGAGGCCCAGGAAGAAATAATGCAGACATGTCTTTGTAACATGGGAGGACACAAAAGCAAACCAACATAAACTTCTTTCTTGCAGAAAGTTGGTTTAGCGATGGGCTCCCCTTGTGGAGCGAGTGTCGCAAACTTAGTGATGGCCCACTGGGAGTCCAATTTTATCTTTTCAGATGAGTCCAGGATGGATCATATTATTTACTACACTAGATTCTTGGACGATATATTCATTCTTATAAAAGGAGATGAACACACAGCTACCAGTAGTGTTAATGAGTTCAATACCACCACAGACTTTTTACAATTTACTCATACTTTTAATACTGACGCTATATCATATTTAGATATCTGGTTAGTCAATAATAAAATTGACAGCATTTTTACAGCGCAAATATATAGGAAAGCCACTTATTCTAACTCTTTCCTCCACTTTTCTAGCTGCCACCCATTTCATCAAAAGAAGTCAGTTGTTAAAGGGCAACTAGTGAGGACATCTCGGATTTCTAGCTTAGATGAAGACTTTAATAAGGAATGTCTTTTTCTGAAGCAGATGTTTATACACCGGGGTTACCCAGAATCATTATTAGACACCATAATAGAAGAAGTCTCATACAAAAGAAAAGAACACTGGTTTAAACCAATTCTAAGCAGAAACCCTATGACCCTGCATAATGTCACATTAACTAGTATCGAGGTCAACAATCTGGATGTAGATACACCAGTTCTACATCAACAGAAACCCCAGTGTAGTTTTGTGACTACGTTTAATATTCAAAGTAAATCTATTGTTAATGTTATAATAAAAAACTGGGAATTGTTCAAATCTAACCATGTTATATTTGAAGTTTTGGGTTATAAACCACAATTAGTCTTTAAGACGGGTAAAAACTTGAAAAACCTCCTCGAGAGATGGAACACCATAACCCCTAGAACGACAGGAATGTTCAAGTGTGAGAGTTGTAACTATTGCAAGTTTATCGATAGTACAAATTCTTTCACAATAAATGGAAGTACATACAAGTTGAAATCTAAATTTAATTGCAATACTAGATTTCTTGTTTATTTAGCTAAATGCACAGTGTGTTTCGCATTCTATGTGGGTAAAACTGAACGTAGACTCAGAGATAGGGTGTACGAACATCAATACGCCATTACCCACAATAAGATGAAAAATGCACTGGCGAAACATGTTCACATCAACTCAACTCACAAATTTAGGTTTTTAGTTATTGATAACATGTCTCATGATTTTAGAGGTGGTCCTGTTTCTTTTAGACTAGAAGAACTGGAATTATTATGGCAGTTGAAGCTAAATGCCTTTAACTACCCTGATTTAAATGAAGCATGTTCAATCACTAGTATATTGAAACTCAAAAATTTGCAAAGATAGCATATGTTTATTTACAAAATGTTCAAATCTAAAGATGTGTGAAGCATCTTGTAGTAAATGTCTTAAGTCTTTTAAGCTGGAGGTGTAAGACCTTGTTGCACTTTTATTTTTAATTATTTTCAATTATTTTTCCTTTTTATTCAAAACTAATTTTAATAAGTAGCCTTCAGAATCAAAGTTTACAAAATATGACCTGAAAGAATGTTTTATTTCATCTTAATTGTTTAATTAGTAAATTAGATGTTATTTTTCCGCACTTTTTCTGTATTTAATGGTAACATTTGTGTTGGTTAGTACTTCTGAAGAAGTTTGTTTTTGGAACAAATGAAAAGCGCTTAAAGATATTGTGTTGGAACTGTCTGCTCATTAAATTCCTGTATAGTTTGCCTTGCCATTTTGTCTATTTGTTTGTTAATTCTCAGTTTGTAATGCTTAGTTCAATTTACTTCCTATGCTAATCAAGGATGCCTGGTTGGCAACTCTAGATTTAAAAGAGGTTTACCTGCATATCCCAGTCAGGGAATCTTGCAGAAGATACCTATGCTTCAAAGCAGACTACTTGCATTATCAGTTCTCTGCACTGCCCTTTGGCTTTTCTACTGCACACAGGGTATTCACAAAGTGCCTGGCTCCAGTAACTGCATTTTGCAGGCAAAGAAATATTCAAATATATCCATGCCTGGATGATTGTCTAATTCAGGCAGAAAACCAGGCCATACGTATAAATCATATGGCGTTTGTAAAAAGGGTTCTAACTTGTCTAGGGTACACCATAAATGAAAAGAAATCACAACTGGTACCCTCTCAACAGATTACATTCCTGGGTGCAAGCTTGAATACAACTGCCCAAATGGCTTTCTTCACACCAGAAAAGCAAATTCATTTGGTAACTTACTTCAAACAAGTGGCCACAAAAACCCTACTATCTGCAAGACAAATACTCCAAGCCTTGGGGTTCATGGCCTCCTGCATTCTTCTAATTCCATATGCAAGACTGCATATGAGGAAACTTCAGTGGTACTTAAAAAGTCCATGGAATCAACATTGTCACAGCCTGGAAACAATGATTCCTATCATACCTTGCCTACGCCTAGAGTTCCTATGGTGGGCAGAGGCCTGCCACCAAAACAAGGGACTGCCATTCACACTACGCCCTGCCACCCAAACCCTAACTACAGATGCATCAGACTATGCATGGGGGGAATCACCTGGCAGGGAAGTGCATTCAGGGCAAATGGAACCCAAATCAAATGCACCTACATATCAATCAAAAAGAAATGTTAACTGTACAGAATCCTCTGACAGCCTTCAATGACTAAATTCATCTAGGACAACTAATGGTAAAGACGGACAACACCACAGTTATGTGGTACATAGACAAGCAGGGGGTACACATTCCTACCCCCCCCCTGCAGACTAGCCATGGCATTGTGGAACACGGCCTTGAGCTACCAAGTGCAACTGCAAGCTCAATTCCTGCCAGGAAAACTGAATACACTGGCAGATGGACTAAGCAGAAATCTCATGGACCCACACAAGTGGAAACTGGAACCACGGATTTTCAAAATGTTGACAAGCAAATGGGGGAGCCCAGACATAAATCTATTTGCCTCCCCTCAGAACTACCAGTTGGACAAATTTTGCACAAAGACTCCTCACAAAAAAGTCTGGAAAGTGGATGCTCTGTCCTTCAGCTGGAAAAAACAGTCTACGCCTTTCCTGCCCTGCCACTCTAAAGTTCTGCTAAAAGTCAAACAGGACAAACCAAAAATGATTTTGATTGCTCCAGACTGGCCACGCCAACACTGGTACCCACTCCTGTGCAGTGTGTCACAAATATCTCCATGGCACCTGCCTCAGACACCTTCCTTACTGTCTCAGCAGGAGAACCAGATTCTGCACCCTCAGCTTCCAACATTGAACCTTGCAGCTTGGCTAATCACTTAAATTCACCCTTAGCATTCCTCAGCAAACCTGTGATGGATGTCATCTTGGAGGTGAGAAGGCCTAGTACTAGAAAATCTTATGCTGACAAATGGAAAAGATTCTGTGCCTGGAACCAGTCTTTAGGGATGAGCACAGCAGCACCCAGTTTACCTCAGATTTTACAATACTTAACTGAGATGCTTCACAGGGGCCTGTTTTTTTCCTCTATTAAAATCCATGCTTCAGCTATTTCAGCTCACTATAACACAGAACCACCCCTCCTTTCTCATCCCCTGCTCATACAGTATCTCAGAGGGGCAAAGAACTTGAGACCACCCAGGAGAGCTCCTACCCCTGCCTGGGACCTTAACTTTGTTTTGGAAAAGCTCACTTTACCTCCTTTCAAGTCTACTGCAGACTTAAAATTGCTTTCTTGAAAAACAGCCTTCCTCTTAGCAATCACTTCAGCTAGAAGGATATCTGAATTACAGGCCCTTATGGCAGTGGAGCCTTTCATCATCTTTCATGCAGACAGGGTATCTCTGAGCATCAATCCATCCTTCATGCCCAAGGTGGTTTCCAGTGTGGCTCTTAACCAGTTCATTCATTTGCCAACCTTCTATCCCAATCCACAGAACAAAGGGGAACAGATTCTGCATTCCTTGGATGTGCACAGATAACTTAGATTCTACTTGGACAGAACTAAATTTCGAAGAAAATCTGAACAATTGCTAGTGGCATTTGCTGCTGAGGCAGAGGGGAAGGCTATTTCAAAACAAACCATTTCTAAATGGATAAGCCATTGTATTCATTTCTGCTATAAGCACCATGGAAAACCTATCCCTCAGGGGATCAAATCTCATTCCAACAGGGCTGCATCTACTTCTGCAGTCTTTCTCAGAGGTGTTCCTACCAGGGATATTCTAGAAGCTGCTACCTGGAGTTCTGTACATACTTTCACCAAGCATTATCATTTACCAATTTTCTCTAAATCCAGAGCTGGCTTTGCCACTGCTGTCTTGCAGGGCCTTATAGCTGGACCTAATGCTATATAAATCCATCCTCCCAACCATAGCTTTGGGAATCCACCCAAATGTAATGACTGCAACAGTGAAACATGAAGAACATAGTACAGTTGTGTACACTTACCATAAATGTAGATGTTCGAGTGTATTCACTGTTGCAGTCCTGGTTACCCTCCCTCCAGCCCCGTTTTTCTCTTACTATACCTCTACTTTCTTTTACTATGCTTAAAAGCCTTTTTGGTGTATTTGCTTTTGGTTGGAGGTATATTTTTGTGTTTTTAATTTTATTTGCTCCCCATTTGGGGGGCACCTGACATCTGGGGCAAGAAAAACTGATGTAATGGCGTTGGCTGCATGTTTTATACCCCTGACGACCTGATGTCATGGAAGAAGGGACAGCAACCGACGCAGGACCCAAGACTTTGTTAATCAGGCTGACTGAGGGCAACCTGCCAGCAGATTACCCAAATGTAATGACTGCAACAGTGAATACACTTGAACATCTACATTTATGGTAAGTGTACACAACTGTACTGACAGCTGACAGCAATAGTAGGTCCTAGCCACAGACCCAGTAATGTCAGAATTTTGTGTACCTATCACTTTTAGAAGTGTACTTAAAATTTTTTTAGTGTTTTGGTCAGGACACCCTAAACTTATATATACCAACTCCACAGTCATATCAACTCAAAGGATGGAGAACTCACCTTAAAAGGGACATCACTGTCAGCATATCCCACAAGCAATGATTTCCTGTGAAAGCTATATTCTCCTCTATGTCTTATACCTAGGACAATTGATGCTCAACAAATCAAACATCTTCCACCTAGGGGAGTAGTGGTAGTGATGCTATTAGCTGCTAAAGAATTTCAGCCATTAGTCATGTGTTTGATTCCTTCAATCTTTATTTGCATTTTGTGCAACTTATTTAATAAGATAAAGTTCTTGAGTCACCCTTGGATGGGATACTTGTGCTTAGTAGGTTTACTTGTATAGCAAAAAGTAAATGAATGAATGAATAAAAGCAGACATCTGAATGTATGGTAAAGTGCATAGTTATTCTTGTCTGCCATGTGACAGGAAATTATTTCACATAGCAGCAGTACTCTAAAAACACCCTTTTATCAGAGGTGCACTTTCATTGGTCAGAGAAATAAAAATGATATCCATGTAGTCTTGACAGATTTTAAGGCTGAAAGGTAAAAAATTATTCAGAAGTTTCTTTCTATATGAAAAATTAATTCTGGAAGAGATTATATAGAGGCATATCAGTGGGAAGACCTTCAATAAAATGTATTAAAAAGATATACATGCATATCTTAGAAGTAGGTAAAACCATCTATTTATTTAAATTATTGTTTATTTCTCTTTGTTTACCAGGAAGGTCTAGCTGAAGCTGATCCCATTTTCAGTGAAGGCCTAAGGAGAAAAGATCCACATATTAGGCAAAGACATTTTGTAAAATACGTTGTTACATTGAGTTTACATCAAACACAATTATACAAAATATAACTAGAACTAGAACACATTATATAACATACAGAACACACAGTCCTTTCTTTATTATAGTTCTTCTGTTTTAATGGTTATTTATTGTAATTATTAATTGACATGGAGCATACATGGAGCAGTGAACCTGTAACAAGTTTCTCACCCTCATAAATCAAGGTGGGATCACTTCGTAGTCATGTAATACACATAAGTATGAGCGGTATTAAAACAAAATATAGAGTATCATTTATGCATATAGGATTCTGAATCTTTAGTAACAGATGGTAATAAATTATAAACTAAATAATGAGGCTGTCAAAAAACATTACTGTGCCTCAGATTCTGAGTTCACATCTTAGTTCATCTCAGTGAACTATCAGTATAATATGCAACTGAACATTCTTATTTAGTGCAGATGTGTTAGTTATCATAGAACATCTTCTGTTACTGCCATGCCTTGGCACTGATGTGGAGTCCCCCAAGGCAAACAGCATCCATTCCTAGTCCACTTCTTCATGACTGTGCAGGTGTTAGGAAACAGATGGCACAATAACACAAGCTGGAGATTGCCAGGACTGTAAGGTTTACCATACGGTATAAAACTGAGACAAAATACCATCTCAGTAAAATAAATAATTGTACGCAGATGAAGGATAATTCTTTTACCGAGGAGACTGCATGTGTATGTGTGTGTCTGCATGTGCCTGTTTGTGTGCGTGTGTGCGTGTGTGTGTGTGTGTGTGTGTGTGTGTGTGTGTGTGTGTGTGTGTGTGTGTGTGTGCGTGTGTGTGTGTAATTGCTGATAGCCTTGACATTTTTCAAACAAAAGACGAAACTGAGACTGTAGTTCCTTAGGATGTTGTTCCCGACTGCATGCTATTGAGGGTTCCTTGCTATTAACCCTGTTTTATTGACATGATACAATCAGTGATTGGGGCCAAGATGCACAAAGTTGAGGTGCTGTGAATTGGAATGTGGGAGACTGTCAGGAATCCTCAATGCCCAGTGCAGAGTTCCTTCTGATAACCCATGATCCATGTGTTGGTACTTACTATCAAAATGAACAGTTTTCTAAAGCATATTAGTGTATCAAGTGTAATGGCTGAAGATACATCCTGTCATACTGTCCAGACCATGATCTTGCAGTCCTAAGTTCCTACAGACAGATAAGAAGATAGTCAGACACACACACACACACACACACACACACACACACACACACACACACACACACACTTCAAATTCTACCAGGGTCAGCATGACATCCATTCTTAGTGGTTTAGTTTCTCTTCATTACAATTAATTCATGACTGTATAAATCATCTAGTGGTCCTTCTAACGTCCACTTTCCCGATCTCCGTCAAAAAAAGTCCATGCTTTCTTTCCTCCTTCTATGTGGTTCTAATGCCCCACTTAAATAAAATAATTTCCTGGTGACACATTACCAAATCCCAGTGTAGAAAAATATACATTCCATGTTTATTTATTTATTTGTTATTTATTTACTATTTGTTAGCCAAGTAGGTGAGCTGATCTACTGACCCCTTTCAGTTATAACCTGGGCTTATTGAGCAAAAATTAGAGCTAGAACAATTACATACCATTGTAGGTAGAGACAGAATATGTGAAATGTAAAAAAGTAAATTTAATAAAGCAATGTTAATAATAGACATCCAAGAACAATGCTGTTTTAATCTTCTTCTTCTTTTGACTTTTCCTGGTTAGGAGTTACCACAGTGGATCACCTGTCTGCTCATGATTGGCAGTGGAGTTTTACAGCGTCGAGTTGCCAGCCTGCTACCCAACCTCCCACAGAAGGCACACAAACACACACACACTCACACCTAAGGCCAATTTAGAGTGTCCAATCCACCTGCAGCATGTCTTTGGGATGTGGGAGAAAACCGGAGCACCCTGAGGAAACCCACATGACCACAGGGAGGACATTCAGACTCCGCACAGAAGGTACCCAAGCCGAGGATTGAACCAGAGAACCTCTTGCTGTGAGGCGACAATGCTAACCACTGCACCAACCTGGCCGCCCAGCAATGCTGTTTTAATAATTACTACAATATATGACAATATAATTTTTACAATATTTACATCTTGATGCAGTTCTACAGAACAATGTGCAAAGACAACATTTACATGTAAAGCATGTTGGTTAAGACAATGTTATCAAATTCTATCCAATGTCACTAAAGTAGGTGCAAATTGTTTTATTTTTGTAGGTGATCTTTTAATGTTCTTTTAAATGCTCCCAAAGGTCATTGTTTGTTTTTTTTATTAGGTAGTTTGATTCAGCTGGGCCAACTTTAGAAAAAGCCCTTTTACTTATAAATGAGTTGAAAGGCAGATGGGCTAGCATAAGGTGCTCTTCCTCATCACTGTGCATGTAGTAGCTTTGCTCTCTTGTGTGTTAATTTCATTCTCAAAGGAGGTGGTACTCAAGCTTTAGAATTTTAATCAGGTGAGTACTGCGCAAAAGAGTGACATAGCAAGAGGGAGGGGGAGAGAGAGAGAGCTGATAGACTTTAGTGCGTCATAGTGATGCTTTCTTGGGTCAAATAAGAGGAAAAATCTGTAAATCTTTTGATTTGACAGACTGAAGATTGTAGGCACAGTGGAAGCATAGCAGGGGTAAATGTACTCTAATTTAGGAGTAATAATATTTTCAGCACTGCAACATGTGCCATGGAAGGTAAGAGATGGAGGAGACTGTAAAATAGCTGCAGTTGGAATAGTATTTTGGCATTGATTTTGTCAGTGTGGGTTTTGAATCTTAAGTATGTGTGTAGAGTAAGTCCTAGATATTTTGCTCTGTGGCATTAGGGTAGATATTATTATTAGTGTCTGTATTTTATTTATTTATTTATTTATTTATTTATTTACTTACTTACTTTTATTTTGTAGGTGTCAATAGTTGTGAAGAGTGGAAAAGAACATGACCTTTTTATTTTTGGGGGATTAATAATTAGTGTATTTGAAAAAGACCAGTTATCAATATCTGTGAAAATCTGCAGAGTAGTCTTTTGGGCACTGAATGTTTTTTTACAGTCTAGCTGTGGGATGCCATTAGCATAAATGATGAGGTTCAATGATTGAAGATGTAAGCAGATGTCATTGGTGAATATGGAAAAATAATACAGGACCTAAAAGTGAACACTGGGGGACCCCAGTATTTAGGCAAGAATTAGAGGACAGAAAAATATTGTCGTGAGCACACTAACACCAAGATTAAGCCTAAAAATGAACCTAATGCACTGCATTTCCTCTTTGTACATAACAAGACGTTAACAACTACCATTCAGACACATCCTCTATGCTTTCTTCTTGTTTCCTTCCCTTCTTTTAATCTTATGTTTGCCAGATTTGCTTTTAGCATCTTTAACTCACAACTATTTTTTTCCATTTTACTAGCCGATTGCGAAGAAGAAATACACACACATAACATAAGAAGGAAAGGAACACGTGTTTGACTATTTGCTGCTTCTAGTAAATAAAACTGGACTCGAAAGAAATTTGTTTTTATTTTTGGAAAAGATGCTGGTTTCTCAATTTCCTTTTATTTAAACTTGTTATTCTTCTCTGCTTGACATTGCTTCTGTTTAAATCTGATGATGTTATGAATAAAACCTGCTAATGTGAAATGTTCATAAACCGCTTTCCTTAGTATTATATAATATAGAAAGTAAGCTTATAGTAATCATCCTGTCAGAATGCTCTGTGTTTACATATGGCTCCAGTATATAGGACTTCACTTTGTATGAGAAAGTGTTCCCCTTTTTGTTCGATAAAGGAGCTAAAATGACATGCAACACAGTGTAAAGTGGGATAAGAGGGAATATATTGATCTGGCTGATTAACAGGGAGTCATCTAAAGTATGCATATAAATCAGGGTCTACATCAATGAAGCCAGTATAATAGCATAGGATCACAGGATCATAGCAAGTTAGGCTCAAGGGGTTTTACAAGCATAGCCAAATCTTAATCTTGTTACCATGATCAGCACCTATTGCCCCTGTCCAAGATGGACACAGGTGGAACCCCCGAGGTGAATTTATGATTACCCATCCAATCGTCCAGATTGTGTGTGAATAGGGCCAATGAGGCACTCTGATGTGAAGTGGCAGCCTATTCCAAAGGTGTGGAATATCAAGAGTTGGTTATGAGTGTTTGTTTAAGAAGACGTTAGTATAATGTCACATGGATCAGCCACAAGATGAATATACTTATTCTCATGAATGGAAAATGATCCCTGTACTTTCTGGAGACACAGACAGTATCAGCTGCCAGAAAGAAGAGTAGCTTCTACTAGGGAGACACGAGTCACAAGCTGATATGAAACAATGTTGCTATAGCTTCATACTACAATGGATCCATCTTCCAGGTTTAAATGAAAAACAATTAGTCTTAGCAGTGCCTTAATTTTAAGAGCTGATAAGATATAAATATTTTTCTTATAGTACTGATCACATTAGTTAATAATTTTAGATTTATGTTTTAGAATAAATTGGACCTTTTTAAGTATTTGTTACACTGTGGCATTTAACTTATTGCTTTGAAGTCATTTATAAGCATGATTTAGAATAGTATTACTTTAAGGAAATAAATAGCTTTTTTAGTTGAGAGTATTTAAAGACAGGAAATTATGTATCCCAAGATTCTGATGAAGCTTCTTAGTACATTTGGAATGAAAGCACTTATTCTTTTATTACTTTGTTTTACATATAATAAACGGCTTTAAGTTGCAAACACTTTTCTGTTTATTTCTACTGGTCCTGGTGACACAGTTAAATGCTGTGTTTTTTGGATTATTGTTGAAGTGTGGAGTTTTGCATTCTTGGTTTGTTTTGTGGCTAACAGAACCAGGTATATCTGTAGTCACTGTTGATGGAAGATGTGACCCTTCTCTGACATCCCTATATCATGTTTTTCTGGTTGCAACTAGAACCAATGTCATCAGTATTTAGCACACAAATTGAATGCTTCAGAGTGATGTTTCTTTTAAGTATCTTCATCCCTTGGTCTGCTTTATTTTAATTATCTGTGAAATTTCTTATCTTATAACCAAATGCATTCCCTTAATGAATGTTTCAGATTTCCAAAACTTTAGTTATTATTGTTCCTGCTGGAATTGGATATATATCTAGTATATGGTAACTTTCTATTTCTCACTGTTAATGCTTATATACCGTGTAAATACTTTTCTTTTTCCTACTGTATGTAACCCCTGGTTATGGTTGAAATGGGTCTGATGTTCTTCGTGTTTCACTGTTGCACTCATTACATTTGGGTAATCTGCTGGTAGGTTGCCCTCAGTCGGCCTAATTAACAAAGTCTTGGGTCCTGCGTTGGTTGCTGTCCCTTCTTCCATGACATCAGGTCGTCAAGGGTATAAAACATGCAGCCGATGCCATTACATCAGTCTTTCTTGTCGCGCGGTGCCCGAAGCAGAAGCAGTTCGCAAGTGCCGGTCGGCCGACACCTGAAATTTTCGTTTTCGAGTTTCAGAACCAAAGTCTTCAACTAAAAGCTAAGTACCTCATTGGGGAAACTTTTTCTTGTTCCTTACAGATGTCAGTAAAAATTAATAATTGCATTACTTGTGGGAAGCAAATACCTCATAAGGATTTTCATTTGTACTGTATTCCTTGCCTAGGCCCTGATCATAACGTACCTTGTTGTCGGTTTTGCGCTAGATTTAATACAACTACAAGCTCAATTCCTGCCAGGAAAGCTAAATACTCTGGCAGACGAACTAAGCAGAAATCTTAGGGACCCACATGAATGGAAACTGGAACCACAAGTTTTCAGCATGTTGACACGCAAATGGGGGAGTCCAGACATAGATCTTTTTGCCTCACCCCAGAACTATCAGTTGGACAAATTCTGCACAAGAATTCATCACAAAAAAGCTTGGAAAGTGGATGCTGTATCATTCTGCTGGAAAAACCTATCAGTCTATGCTTTTCCCCTCTGCCTCTGCTCTCCAAAGTTCTACTAAAAGTCAGACAGGATAAATCAAAAATGATTCTGATTGTTCCAGACTGGCCTCGCCAACACTGGGACCCCCACTCCTGCGCAATGTGTCACACCTTCCTCGGTGGCACCTGCCTCAGACACCTTACCTATTGTCTCAGCAGAACTACCACATTCTGCACACTCTGCTCCAAACTTTGAATCTTGCAGCGTGGCTAACTAATTTCACCCTTGTCATCCCTCAACAAACCTGTGATGGATGTCATTTTGGAGGCTAGAAGGTCTAGTACTAGAAAATGTTATGCTAACAAATGGAAAAGATTCTGTGCCTGGAACCAATCACAAGGAATAAGCACAGCAATGCCCAATATTCCTCAGATTCTGCAATATTTAACTGAGATGCTTCACAAGGGCCTATCTTTTTCTTCCATAAAAATCCATGCCTCAGCCATTTCAGCTCATTACAACACATAACCTCCCCTCTTCTCTCAACCTCTGCTAAAGCAGTATTTTGGAAAAACTCACTCTCCCTCCTTTTAAGCTAGTTGCTACTGCGGGCCTAAAATTTCTCTCCTGGAAAACAGCTTTCCTTTTAGCAGTCACTTCGGCTAGAAGGATTTCAGAATTACAGGCTCTTATGGCAGTGGAGCCTTTCATTATTTTTCATCCAGACAGGGTGGCTCTCAGGACCAATCCATCTTTCATGCCTAAGGTGGTATCCAGTGTGGCTCTTAATCAGACCATTCATCTGCCAACTTTCTTTCCCAATCCACAGAACAAGGGTGAGCGGATTCTGCATTCATTGGATGTACACAGACAACTTAGATTCTACTTAAACAGGACAAAATCTCTAAGAAAATCTGAAAAAGTATTGGTGGCATTTGCTGCAGGGGCAGAGGGAAAGGCTATTTCAAAGCAGGCCATTTCCAAATGGATAAGCCATTGTATTCGTTTCTGCTATATGCACCATGGAAAACCTATCCCCAAGGGGATCAGATCTCATTCGACCAGGGCTGCATCTACTTCTGCAGCCTTTCTCAGAGGGGTTCCTACCAGAGACATTCTAGAAGCTGCTACCTGGAGCTCAGTTCATACGTTCACCAAACATTACCATTTACCTCTTCTCTAAATCCAGAGCTGGCTTTGCCACTGCTGTCCTGCAGGGCCTTATAGCTGCTCCTATTGCTGTATAAATCCATCCTACCAACCATAGCATTGGGATTCTACCCAAATGTAATGACTGCAACAGTGAAACACGATGAACATAGTACAGTTGTGTACACTTACCATAAATGTAGATGTTCGAGCGTATTCACTGTTGCAGTCCTGGTTACCCACCCTCCAGCCCCCTGTTTTTTCTCTTACTATACCTCTCCTTTCTTTTACTATGCTTAAAAGCCTTTTTGGTGTATTTACTTTTGTTTGGAGGTATATTTTTTGTGTTTTAACTTATACACACACACACACACACACACACACACATATATATATATATATATATATATATATATATATATATATATATATATATATATATATATATATATATTGCTCCCCATTTGGGGGGCACCTGTCATCTGGGGCAAGAAAAACTGATATAATGGTGTCAACTGCATGTTTTATACCCCTGACGACCTGACATCATGGAAGAAGGGACAGCAACTGACGCAGGACCCAAGACTTTGTTAATCAGGCCGACTGAGGGCAACCTGCCAGCAGATTACCCAAATGTAATGACTGCAACAGTGAATACACTCGAACATCTACATTTATGGTAAGTGTACACAAGTGTACTTTGTCATTTGTCTACTACCCCTGTCAACATACTTTTTTTCCATTTGTTAACTAGGTAAGCTCACTGGATAACTGAATGCAAGTGGTGTTTTTCATACTGATCACTGCTGCAGTAGCTTTAGCAATATGGGTTATATCCTGTCAGGGATATTCCAGCAGCCTAGCTTCCAAAGCTTCAAGGATCCTTCCATATGCCCAAACTGTGAAGAAGCTCAAAGTGAGCTGACTAAAAGACACGCTCTGTGGCAAAGCTCTTTCAGAAATTTACTGCCACCAAAACGTATGCTCCTCTGAGGCTTTTGAGGATCGATGGTCAGCTTGTGCGTTCCTTTGTTGGGCAGATAAGTTACATTTTGGGGAAGAAACTTCCATTTTCTTATATTTAGTGATTTTATTACTTTCTCCTTCAGGAAAGTTATTTTAAAGCTAGAAGTGTTCCTTTTTAAGGAACTATCTCAAGACTGTAACATACTTTTAAATGGATTACTTAATTTTTCTGTCAGTTTTAAAGTAGTATAAACTAACTGATAACATATTTCTGTGGAGAAATTGTGTTTAATTTTTCATTATGGGGCTACCACAGTGTTTGAAAATGCTTTTTATGGTGTTTTTCTGTCACAAAAGTAACTTCAGAGGAGTGATAGATGTTCTTCGTGTTTCACTGTTGCAGTCATCACACTTGAGTTATCCTGCCAGGGGTAGCCCTCAGTCAGCCTGAATACCAGAGGCTTAGTATTTCTGCGTCAGTTGCTGTTGCTCCAGGACTGATGTCAGGTCATCAGTGGTATAAAATCAGGCAGCCAACACCATTACATCAGTCTTTCTTGCCAAGGAGCCCAAAGAAGAAGCAGTTCGCACAAGTGCCGGTTGGCCGCTACCTGAGTTTTCGTTTCCAAAATTGAAGTTGAAGTCTTCTAAAGCTAAGCACGCCACTGGGGTTCCTTTTTTCTTGCTCTAACCAATGTCATAAAAAGTTCACAATTGTCTCGCCTGTGGAAAACAAATACCACACCGAGATTTCCATTCTTACTGCGTCACCTGTTTAGGCCCAGACCACGACGTCCCTAGTGTTCAGTTTTGTGCTTTGTTCAATGCCAGAACTATTCATTGTTGGGCCCTTTTCTTAGCTAAATACTTTTGCTCTCGATCTCCATATTCCAAAATGTCTTCGGTAAGCCATCCAACTACCAATCTTCCAAAAAAAATGTAAGGATAAAGACAGAGACAGACCGCACAGGCCCAAAACTGCTGACAACGCTTCTGTTAAGCTAGTCACCAGTTCGCCAGTACTCAGTCAGGTGCTTTCGCAGCCCCTGATGCCCACTTCTATGGATTTGCAGGCCACTACCGAAACCTGTTCAGAGTCCGGTATGCCATGAGACTCTTCTTTGACTATGGAACCTGCGGATGTCTCTACCTTGGATGGGTCCGGAGCCACTATGCAGGCACCAGCTTCTGAGGAAGTTCTTCACACTACCGATATTCAACACAAACCGACGACTTCTTTCACATCTTCAGTTCTTTCTAAAACTATTGAATTTCTAAGGCCCAGAGTACGAATTATGCATAAAAAAACGACGAACCAACCTCAAGCGCCTGCTTCCATGCCTCAATCTCAGATGCTTAAAATGGCAGAAGACCTTATCATGCTGATTAGGGGAAGCCAGCCTACCTCTGCTAAAAGGAAAAGAGACTTGTCCCCAGCAGCTTTATCGGATCAAGAGTCCGATGACTCTGAGGTTTCTGATTATGAAGACATGCCCTTATCTGCTTACGAGGATTTAGATGCAGAGGAATCCACTCCTTCTGCATCTCCTCCAGAGGATTTTTCTTTTGGTGAAACCCTACATACCTTGAGAGAGCATTTCCATTGAGAATGCCAGGATTATCCTCAGTCCAAAAAGAGACTCTGGGAATTTTTAGATTTACCACAGCATAGACCCTTAGCTATTCCTCCTGTTCTGGATGTTGTGGATGATGATTTTATGGAATCCAGTCAAACTCCTGATACTCTACCCCCTGCTCCCAGGAAACCTGACAGGTATTACAGAGTCCCTGACTCGTACAAAGTTATTTTCAAAAATCCTACTGCTGACCCAGAGGTCATCTCCCAAGGACCTAATGGAATAAAAGCAGCCACAGCTAAGAATCCCACCCCTTTGGACAGGGATTCCTGAGCTTTAGACAAATGGGGTAAACAAAATATACACCTCTGTAACTCTTGCCATTAGAGCATTAAATTGTCAGTTCCACATGCTGAAATACCAGCAACACACTATGGAATTTATTAAACAAAAAATATCTACCTTCCCTGACTGTGCAGAAAATAAAGAATTACAGGAGCTTATGCATTCTGCAAGCCAAGTTAGTAAGCATATCCTCAATGTGGGTTTGACACCCTAGAAGCATCCTGCAGGGCAGCAGTCACAGGTTCTGTACTTAGAAGGCATGCTTGGCGTAAGGAACAAACCTTGCCAGACCATGTCAAATCAAAATTATTGGACACACCACTGAACAAAGACTATCTGTTTGGCACCAAAGCAGAAGAGGTTTTAAAAAAAAATGGAAGAAAAAGCTAAGCCTATGCAGATAGTTAAAGACTTTTTGCAAGTCCAACCTCCTAGATTCAGCAGGCATTGCCCCACAAAACACTGGTCCTTTCCATCCCCCTCAAGGCCACCTCAGACTAGACCTAGGGGGGGCAGGCCCCCCAGACAGCAGTCTCAGGGTATGCAGAGATCTAAGCTATGGAGTACCTCCACTTCTAAAACAGGGAGTGCTAAGCCACCCCTTATGGAAATAATTCACAATGACTTCTCACCTTCACCCCTCACCTCTGCCCACCTGCTTGTGCCCCTAGGAGGAAAACTTGCCTCCCATGCAAAAAACTGGGCCTCCATCACCAACGATCGATGGGTCCTCAACATAGTGTCCCAGGGGTACAAATTTTATTTCCACATGCTGCCAACCCCAAAAGGATTCCCAGATCTTCCTCCAAACCAGTGGGCAGAGGCACAAAACCAAGTTTATTCCCTGCTGCAAAACAGATAGGCCAAGGTTTCTATTCCAGACTTTTCCTGGTACTCAGAAAAGTGGGCACCTGATGCCCAATCTTAGATCTATCCATTCTAAACACCTTCCTGGTGGTAATAACATTCAAAATGTTCACCCTACAGTAGCTTCTCCCTATGCTGTCCAAAGATGCCTGGTTAGTCACCCTAGACCTAAAAGAGGCCTATCTGCACATTCCAGTCAGAGACTCTTGAAGGAAATATCTACGTTTCAGGGCAGGATCTATGCATTATCAGTTCTCTGCACTTCCCTTTGGATTATCCGCTGCTCCCAGAGTTTGCACAAAATGCCTGGCTCCAGCCATTGCTTTTTGCAGACAAAGAAATATTCAAATTACCCCCATTTGGACGACTGCCTGATTCAGGCAGACAGTCAGGAAAAGCTGTTGCAGCACCTGACATTTGTAAAGGACCTATTAACGTCACTGGAGTACACTATAAATGAAAAGAAATCCAAACTAGTTCCCAGTCAAAAAATTGTATTCCTGAGAGCAAGCCTGGTCACAGCATCTCAGATGGCATTTCCTAACTCCAGAAAAACAAGCCTATCTGACAGGCTACTTCTCTCAACTGGCCATCAGAACCCAATTAAATCACAACACCTTCAGCTTTGTGACCCAGAAATGGGGTACCCAGAAGGTGGACCTATTTGCCTCCCCGAACAACCACCAGCTCAGCAAATTCTGCACCAGGGAACCTCATAGCAAGGCCTGGAAAGTAGATGTCCTATCCTTCCAATGGGTAAACCTCTCAATCTATGCATTTCCCCCTCTACCACTTCTTACAAGAGTATTACTCAAAATAAGGGAGGAAAGACCAAGGGCAATCCTGCTTGCCCCAGACTGGCCATGACAACATTGGTACCCACTACTGCACAGTCTGTCACTGTTGCCTCCATGGCATCTCCCTCAGATTCCAACTCTCCTGACTCAGCAGGAAGGGAGAGTTCTTGCATTCACAATTGCAGACCCTGAACCTGGCAGCCTGGCTTATTCCTTGACATCTCCTCTAGTGGCCAGCCTAAGCAAGCAGGTCCTGGAGGTTATATGTGAATCCAGATGATCCAGCACTAGAAAATCCTATGCTGACAAGTGGAAAAGGTATTGTTCCTGGATCCAGACTAAAGGAGCTGACCTAGCACAGCCCTCCTTACCTCTCATCCTGGATTACCTAGCAGACCTACTCCACAGGGGCCTGCCCTTTGTTCCATTAAAATACACGCCACTGACATCTATGCACATTACAGCACTGAGCCACATCTCTTTTCACACCCTCTCATCAAGCAGTTCCTTAGAGGGGGCAAACAACTTAAGGCCACAAGAAGAGCCCCTACCCCTGCTTGGGACCTTAACGTTGTGTTGGAAAAGCTCACACTACTCCCCTTTGAGCCTGCAGATTTAGCAGAGTTAAAATTCCTCTCCTGGAAAACAGCCTTGCTTCTGGCCATCACTTCAGATAGAAGAGTGTCTGAGCTACAAGCACTTATGGCTGTGGAACCCTTCATCATTTTTCATGCTGATAGGGTCTCCCTCAGTACTAACCCAACTTTCATGCCTAAAGTGGTGTCCAGTATGGCTCTCAACCAATCTATTCATTTGCCCACCTTTTTCCCTAAACCTCATAATAAGGGGGAAAGTATCCTGCACTCTTTAGATGTGCACAGACAGCTCAGATTCTACCCGGATAGGACTAAACCCTTTAGGAAATCTGACCAGTTACTAGTCAGCTTTGTACCAGGGGCAGAGGGCAAGACCATATCAAAACAAACTATTCCCTAATGGATAGCAGACTGTATCCATTTTGGTTACAAACACCATGGGAAACCACCCCCACTAGGGTCAGAACACATTTCACAAGGGCAACTTCAACCTCTGCAGCCTTTCTCAGAAGGGTCCCTACCAGGGACATCCTGGAAGCTGCAACATGGAGTTGTGTTCATACCTTCACCAAGCATTACCACCTGCCTATCTTTTGCAAATCTAGAGCAGGCTTTGCAACTGCAGTCCTGCAGGGCATTCTAGCCAGCCCCAACTCTTCTGCCTCCACCTGTTCTTCAGCTTTGGGAATCAACCCAAGTGTGATGACTGCAACAGTGAAACACGAAGAACATAGTACAGTTGTGTACACTTACCATAAATATAGATCTTCGAGTGCATTCGCTGTTGCAGTCCTGGTTTCCCACCCTCCAGCCCCTTCTCTCTCTCTCTCTCTCTCTCTCTCCCTCATTCACTCTTTACAGGGCTATTAGTATTTACTTTCTACTGGTAGTGTTATGCCACCATAACCTAGCTCCCTGTTTGGGGGTTCCTGACATTTGGGGCAAGAAAAGCTGATGTAATGGCTTCGGCTGCCTGTTTTTATAACACTGATGACCTGACATCAGTCCTGGAGCCACAGCAACTGATGCAGAAATACTAAGCCCCTGGTATTTGGGCCGACTGTGGGCTAACCCTGGCAGGATAACCCAAGTGTGATGACTGCAACAGTGAATACACTCGAACATCTACATTTATGGTAAGTGTACACAATTGTACTTTTTACCTGTATTTACTGCTTGTCTTCCCAGGGAAATAGGCACCATTTTCAGCTTAACTGTAGAACAGGTTGTCAATCCCATGTTTGTTTGGTCCATCTTCCAGCCACAAAAAGAAAAAGGTAAGCAAACAGCCTGTGTCAAAACAGCACTCTACCAATTTGCCTCAGACACAGGTGGGTGACTCTACTGTGGCCATTCGTTGTACCTCAGACAACTCATGTTTCACCCTGAATCACTCTGGTCTACCACATACAGCCACTACCTGAGATTAGCCATGTCATTTGTGGCTGTTGGAGTCCACTCACTTGGCAAGGGAGAGACACTTTTGTTGGTCTTGGGAGAGGAAACAGGGAAGGTTTCCCTGTTATGAGAGAATGCTGTGCCCATTCCTGGGGAAACAGTGGCTGCCATTAGTAACATGGTTGGTCCCATTTTTTCTGTCAAAAAGAAACAGAAAACCAAATATGCATTTACCCCTTCTCAAATTTTTATGCAGAGTAGTAGTTTATTGGGACTGGTCCATAGTTTAAATCAGGCTATTGATCCTTCTTGTTGCATAGTTTCTGTTAAAAGAACAAGGGATGTTTCTTTTCCCAAAGAGATTCAAGATTCTGAAGCTGTAAGGATGGATTCAGGGTTTTGTCCTTAGATTCCTGATGATTCATACACTGAGGACAGCTCAGTTTCTCATTCTTTCTGTGGAGCTTTCTCTTTCTCTGAGACTATTGCTAGAATGTCTCAGTGTTTTTAATGGGAGAACACTGAGGTTTCTCAGTCTCTCAGAAAATAATATAAGTTGTTACAGAAGGATTTTCCAGAACCTACACCCATTCCTCCTGCCCTGTCTTCTTTAGACGATGAGTGTCTAACTGCCTGCAATTTTCCTGATAGTCATCCAGCTGTCCCTAAAAAGGCAGAAGGGATTTATAAAGTTCCTCAGGCTTTTAAATGTTTGTACACTATTCTCAAACCTGAACCAGCAGCTATAGCCCTAGTTGACTCCACTGCTGCTAAGCACTTAGTTAATTCCAATCTTATTCTTTCTAATATGGATGGGAAATGTATTGATAGGTACATGGAAAAGTGTATACTTTTGCAAATTTGATTTTAAAATTTTAAACTGTCAGGTTCATATGTTAATGATGTTCATCGTGTTTCACTGTTGCCGTCATTACACTTGGGTTATCCTGCTGGCAGGCTACCCGCAGTCGGCCTGAATTCCAAAGTCCTGGTCTGGCGTCGGTTGCTATCGCCTCTTCCCTGACGTCAGTGCGCCAGGGGTATATAAGATGCAGCCGACACCATTTTCTTCAGTCTTTCTTGCCACGCAGTGCCCGAAGCAAAAGCAGTTTGCAAGTGCCGGTCGGCTGACTCCTGAGATTTTCGAAACTGAATTTCAGATCCGAAGTTTTCAATAAAGCTAAGTACCCCATTGGGGAAACTTTTTCTTGCTCCAGACCGATGTCAGTAAAAGTTAACAATTGTATTTCTTGTGGGAAGCAAATGCCTCATAAGGATTTTCATTCTTACTGTATTCCTTGCCTAGGCCCTGACCATGATGTTGCTAGTTGTCGGTTTTGTGCTAGATTTAACCAAAGCACTATTAAGCGTCGGTTCGATTTTGCTTTACATTACTTTGGCCGAAGGTTTAACTACATAATGCCATTGGAACAACCGATGACCAGAGTTCATAAAAAGCGCAAGGACAAAGAAAAGGACAGGCATCTGAGGTCCAAAACCGACAACGAAGCGTCTTCTAGGCCAGTCACCGGTTCACCGGTTCTCAGTGAGGCACTTTCACAGCCCCTGACAACCGCTACCTCAGAGCCACAGGCTGCCTCCGACTCCCACTTGGAGACAACAAGGCCTCTGGAAACTCAAGGTATTGGGCCTACGGAAACCATCCCCTCAGGTGAGTCCAGAGCCGCTGAGCAGACATTGGCTTTTGAGGGTGTTTTCAGACCTACACAGCTTACTATCAAGACCACTTCAGCAGCCAAGGCAAAGTCTAAAACACCTTTAAAGACAAAGAAACAAGTACAGCATTCTCCTGGACAGTCATCCATGCCAAAGAAACAGATGCTTAAAATGGCTGAGGACCTAATTACTTTGATCAGGGGTTCCCATCCCCCTCCTGATAAAAGGCCTAGGCAAGACACTGACTATGATTCCTCTGACCAGGTTTCTATTTCTTCTGATTCCTCCTCAGATCAGGGATATTCTCTTCCTCTCTATGAGGACTCTGATGCTGAAGAATCTATCCCTTCAGCCTCTCCTCCTGAGGACTACTCTTTTGGGGAAACCCTGCACACCATGAGGGAGCATTTCCATTGGGAGAGCCAAGATTATTCAGAATCCAAGAAAAGGCTCAGAGACTTTCTTTTATTGCCTCAGCACAGGCCTCTTGCTATCCCCCCTGTACTAGATATTGTTGATGATATATTTTCTGAATCCAATTTGTCTCCTGATTCTTTACTCCCTGCTCCAGTTAAGCCAGATAGGTACTTCAGGGTTCTAGATTCTCATCAATTTCTTTATAAAAAAACTGCTGCTGATCCAGAAACAATTTCTCAGGGTCCCAAAGGGGTCATGGCTTCCACTGTAAGAAAACCTGTTCCCTCTGATAGGGATTCTAGAGCACTGGACAGATGGGGGAAAAAAGTTTACACCTCTGCTGCTTTAGCTGTAAGGGCTTTAAACTGCCAGTTTCACATGCTTAAATATCAACAATACCTAATGTATTTGCTAAAACAGAAAATGCTTACAAGCTCTGAATGTCCTGAGAACAAGGAAATGCAGGATTTATTGCATGCAGCTGAACAAGTAGGAAAGCATACTTTGCAATGTGGTTTTGATTCATTAGAGGCTTCTTGCAGAGCCGCAGTTACAGGTTCTGTCATTCGAAGGCATGCTTGGTTAAAAGAACAGAATTTACCTAATCATGTTAAAGCAAAATTATTGGATGCTCCATTACAGCATGATACTTTGTTTGGTGTTAAGGCAGAAGATGTGTTAAAGAAAAAGGAGGATAAAGCAAAATCAATGCAGACAGTTAAGGATTTTTACAGGTTCAGCCACCCAGATTTAGCAGGAACTGATCTTCAAAAAATCGGTCCTTTCCAGTGTCAGACAGGCCACAAAGAGGCAAATACAGACGCCCAAGAGGCAGATCTCAGCCCGAAGGCTCATACAGACCCAAACAATGGGGTGCTTCAGCCCCCAAAGGCGGAGAAGACAAATCACAACCTTATAGGAAACAGTCCCAATGACTTTCCTCTACCAATGCCAAACACTTACCTTTTGGCAGCACCCTTAGGGGGAAAACTAGCACTTTTCTCACAAAATTGGCACATGATCACCCAGGACAAATGGGTACTGAATATTGTTTCTCAGGGTTACAGGTTCCACTTTCACACCCTACCAAGGACAAAAGGTATGCCAGACCTGCCACACAATCAATGGGCAGAGGCACAAAAACAAATTTCTGCTCTCATGGACATGAGGGCTATTCAGAAAGTACCACAGTAAGAGCAGGGGCAAGGATTTTACTCAAGATTTTTGTTGGTACCCAGAAAGGACAAACCCTGGAGACCAATACTGGACCTGTCTATTCTAAATACTTTTCTGGATGTTCCAAAATTCAAAATGTTGACACTGCAGCAACTTCTAGCCATGTTGGGCAAGAAGGCTTGGCTAGTTACTTTGGATCTCAAAGAAGCATACCTGCATGTCCCAATCAGACAATCTTGCAGAAGATACCTCAGATTCATAGCTGGCTCAATGCATTACCAATTCTCTGCACTGCCCTTTGGCTTATCTACTGCGCCCGGGGTCTTCACAAAATGTCTGGCACCAGTAATTGCATTTTGCAGACAAAAAGGAATTCAAATATATCCCTACTTGGACGACTGCCTTATTCAAGCAGAGAGCAAGGACATTCTACTAAAGCATCTGGCATTTGTAAAAAGATTACTAATTTGCCTAGGGTACACAGTAAATGAAAATAAATCAAAACTAGTTCCCTCTCAAGAGACAACATTCCTGGGTGCAAGCTTAAATACAACTGCCCAGATGGCTTATCTCATGCCAGACAAACAAAGGCAACTGACTCATTACTTTCAAATGATGGCAACAAAGACCCAGCTACCTGCAAGAAAAATTCTGCAGGCTTTGGGCTTCATGGCATCCTGCATCCTGCTAATTCCATATGCAAGACTGCATATGAGGAAGCTACAATGGTATCTAAAAAGTGTTTGGGCTCAACATTGCCACAGCCTGTAAACAATAATAACTCTCATTCCCTGCCTGCAACAAGAGTTTCGATGGTGGGCACTGGCCTGTCACCACAACATGGGACAGCCTTTCACTTCACCCACAGCCAGGCAGACACTAACAACAGATGCATCGGATTATGCCTGGGGGGCACACATGGTGGGAAAATGTATTCAGGGCACGTGGCCTGCAGACCAAATGCATCTTCATATTAATCAAAAAGAGATGCTAGCTGTACAAAATGCCCTGACAGCCTTCAAGGATCTACTACATCCAGGACAACTATTGCTAAAGACGGACAATACTACAGTCATGTGGTACAATAACAAGCAAGGGGGCACACATTCCTACCCCCTCTGCAGGCAAGCCATGACTTTGTGGAACACAGCATTGACCTATCAAGTACATCTGCAGGCACAATTCCTGCCAGGAAAGAAAAATACTCTGGCAGACGAACTTAGCAGAAACCTCATGGACCCTCACGAGTGGAAACTAGATCCACAAGTCTTCAGCATGATAACAAGGAAATGGGGATGCCCAGACATAGATCTATTTGTCTCCCCTCACAACTGCCAACTACAGGGATTCTGCACAAGGACTTATCACTCACAAGCATGGAAGGTGGATGCTCTATCATTCAGCTGGAAAACCCTAACAGTTTATGCCTTTACGCCACTGCCTCTCCTCCCCAAGGTACCCCTAAAAGTCAGACAAGAGAAGCCAAAAATGATTCTGATTGCCCCAGACTGGCCACGACAGCACTGGTACCCAATCCTAAAGAGCTTGTCTCAAGGCCCAGCCTGGACTTTACCTCAAATTCCTCATCTTCTGACCCAACAAAACAATCAGATCCTGCACAGCCAACTCAGAACCTTAAATCTGGCTGCATGGTGAATAATATAACCACTCAGAACACAGTTATGGATGTCATTTTGGAAGGAGGCCCAGCACCAGGAAATCTTATGCAGAAAAATGGAAGAGATTCTGTGCTTGGAACAAGGCACAAGGACTTGAACCGCTTGATCCAAATATTCCTCAGGTTTTACAATACCTAATTGAGATGCTGGACAAAGGCCTATCCTTCTCATCAATTAAGATCCATGCCTCTGCCATTTCAGCTCATTACAATATGGAACCTCCTATTTTCTCACATCCACTGCTAAGACAGTACCTCAGAGGGGCAAAAAACATAAGACCCCCAAGGAGAGCACCGATACCTGCATGGGACCTCAACTTTGTCTTGGAAAAGCTCACACTGCCTCCTTTTGAGCCAGCCAATACAGCTGAGATAAAATTCTTATCATGGAAAACTGCTCTGCTCCTAACAATAACTTCAGCAAGAAGAGTCTCAGAGTTACAGGCATTAATGGCAGTGGAACCTTTTATCATTTTTCATCCGGACAGGGTTTCTCTAAGGACAAACCCAACATTTATGCCAAAGGTAGTATCCAGTGTGGCTCTTAAGCAAACCATTCATTTGCCAACTTTTTATCCAAATCCCCAGAATAAAGGGGAGAGACTTCTGCACTCTTTGGACATACACAGGCAGCTATGCTTCTACTTGGACAAAACAAAACTTTCAGAAAAACTGAGCAACGTTTTGTGGCATAGGCTGCAGGATCACAAGGAAAAGCTATTTCAAAGCAGACTATTTCAAAATGGATAGGACACTGCATTTGTTTCTGCTATGCACAGCATGGCAAATCAGTGCCTAACAATATTAGGCCACATTCTACCAGGACAGCAGCCACATCAGCAGCCTTTCTCAGAGGAGTACCAACCAAGGACATTTTGGAGGCTGCAACTTGGAGTTCAGTGCACACTTTTACCAAGCACTATCACTTACCTCTTTACTCTAAATCCAGAGCAGGCTTTGCCACTGCAGTTCTGCAGGGCCTCATAGCCACTCCTAATCCTATTTAGACCCAGCCGCCCAACCTCAGCTTTGGGATTCAACCCAAGTGTAATGACTGCAACAGTGAAACACGATGAACATAGTACAGTTGTGTACCTACCATAAATGTAGATGTTCGAGTGTATTCACTGTTGCAGTCCAGGTTACCCACCCACCATCCCCCTTTCTTTGCTGGGACTTATCTATACTTCTCTGTCGTATACAACCTATGTGGTGTATTTGCTAGTAGATGAAGGTATTGTTTATTTTAGTGTATGTTTTTTATAAGCAAATTTGTATTGCCTACCTTCTTGGGGGCACCTGACATCTGGGACAAGAAAAACTGAAGAAAATAGCGTCGGCTGCATCTTATATACCCCTGGCGCACTGACATCAGGGAAGAGTTGACAGCAACCGACGCCAGACCAGGACTTTGGAATTCAGGCTGACTGCGGGTAGCCTGCCAGCAGGAGAACCCAAGTGTAATGACTGCCACAGTGAATACACTCGAACATCTACATTTATGGTAGGTACACAACTGTACTTTTGTTGTAATGTATTGTGAAAGGATGAGGAATGTTTTATCTACAGTTTCTTCTTGTGAAGAAAAAATGCTTTAAATAAGTTAGTTTCTTCTATTGCATAGGTCACTACTGGGTGCTCTTCTCCCTCTGAAGAAATCTAGCTAAGTACAGCCCCCACCCCATGGTTCAAAGCATCCACCTGCACAACAAATTCTTTGCTGTAATCTGGACCGGCTAACACTGGGGGTCCCCCCAAAGCTTCTTTAAGCTTCTGGAATGCCTGCTCACATGCTGTGGTCCACACTACCTTATCTGGCCTGTTTTTCCTTGTCAGGTCTGTGAGGGGAGCAGCTATGGTACTCTAACCGGGGATGAACTTTCTGTAGTACCCTGCTGTCCCTAAGAATGCCTTCACCTGCTTTTTGTTAACAGGTGCAGGCCATGCCTGAATGGCTTCCACTTTGGCAGGCTCTAGCCTGATCTTACCACTCCCCACTCTATGTCCCAGGTAGGAGACCTCTGTCATACCTACCTGACATTTCCTCTGCATAATGGTTAGCCCTGCCCTCTGTAGTCTGCCCAGCACTTCTCTGATATGCTGAAGGTGCTCTTGCTAGGAATGGCTGTAGATGGCAATATCATCTAGGTAAGCAAGGGCAAACCCTCCTACTCCTGCTAGGATATGATCTACCAGCCTCTGGAAAGTTGCTGGGACATTTTTCACCCCAAAGGGCATCTTTGTGAACTCATACAAGCCAAAAGGAGTCACAAAGGCTGACCTTTCTCTAGCACTGGGGGGTCAAAGGCACCTGCCAGTAACCCTTGGTAAGATAAATGGTGGTAAAATACTTATTCCCACCCAGCTGCTCTAGGGCTTCATCTGTCCTAGGCATGGGGTAAGCATCTGACTCTGTGTGACTATTTAATTTCCTGTAATCCACACAGAACCTAGTGCTGCCATCCTTCTTTGGCACCAGCACCACTGGGGAGGCTCAGGGACTGTTGACTCTTGCATTAACCCTAGTTACAACATTTCCTGTATCTTCTCCCTCAGAGACTGACTCTCTCAGGCACCCAATAAGGAACCTGCCTAATAGGCCTTTGGGGTCCTGTATTCACCTGGTGCTGCACCAGGTGGGTGCACTCTGGTTTCCCAGTGAACATGTCCGCAAACTCCTGTAACACTGCTCAGATTTCTCGAACCTGGGTAGGAGATAGCTGCTGGTACATTGCTACCCCTTCCACTGAGGTGTCAGTCCGAGGCTCATTGAGAAGATCAGTCACCAGATCTCCCTCAGACTCCCCCTGCAGTCCACTGCAAATACTCAGAACAAGGGCATCCCTATCATGGTAAGGTTTCATCATGTTAACATGGTACAATTTGTGCTCCTGCCCCCTGTCTAGCAACTCCACCATGTAGTTAACTTCACTTACCCTTCTTACCACCTTGTATGGTCCCTCCCAAACTGCTTGCAGCTTGTGTCTGACAGGGATGAGAACCATTACCTACTGCCCTACAGCATACTCTCTAACTCGAGCATTCCTGTCATACCAGACCTTTTTCTGTTGTTGGGCTTCTGTCAGTTTCTTCTGGGCCAAGCCCATGCGTTCCTGGAGCCTAGTCCTGAGAGTTAGGACATATGGCACAACAGACTCCTGGTGGGATTCACACTCACTTTCCCATTAATCACAAATTAAATCTAGAGGTCCTCTCACCCTATGGCCATACAGCAACTCAAAGGGTGAAAAACCTGTGGATTCCTGGGGAACCTCTCTGTAGGCAAACAACAGATGGGGCAAATATTTGTCCTATTCCCTCTTAAACTGGTCTGCAAATGCCCATACCATGGACTTGATTGTAGAGTTTAACTTCCCAACAAGACCATTAGTCTGGGGATGGTAGGGGTGGTCTTCAGGTGCTTCACCCCACAGTACTTCCACAGACAGCCAGCAGGTCTAACATGAAATTGTCACCTCTATCAGTTAGTATTTCTACTGGGAAACCTACCCTGTTGAAAACCTCTAACAAAGCATTTGGCATTTTGCCTCAGTGGAGGACAAAGCCACTGCCTCAGGGTATCTTGTAGCATAATCTACTGCCACTAGGATATACTTTTTCCCTATGGAGCTTGGGGTACTCAGAGGCCCCACAGTATCTATAGCTACCCTCTGAAATGGCTCCTCAATCACAGACAAAGGCATCAAAAGAGCTCTCACCTTGTCTTCTGCCTTGCCTGCCTTTTGGCACTGCTCACAGGTCCTGCAGTACCCTGTTACATCTTTGGAAATTCCAGGCCAATAAATGTTCTGCATAATACATCTCTTTGTACGTTTTATGTCCATATGACCTGCAAAGGGAATATCTTGGGCTATGGCTAGAAGTCCCAGATGGTAGAGTCTAGGCACTACCAACAGCTGTATTCTCTCACCTTCTAGCCCTCCATCAGGGGTCCACTCTCTATACAGTAAAGCTTTGTCCCAGTATACAGATTCCCCCTTCCCTTGAGAATCAGGTGCCTCACTAGCTACCTGCCTCAGGCCTTACAATGTAAGGTCTGAGAGCTGAGCCTGTCTCAGCTCTCTCTTTGTAACCCTTCCCAGCTCCCCTTCCACAGGAAGTCTGGCATCCTCTGACAGTGGTGCCTCACTGTCAGCCTGAGCACTACTACTCACCTCTGCCCTTGCAGTCACTCTGTCCAAAGGACCATCAGTACCCACAAGCAGCTGTGGCTCACCTTCAGTCTCACTTCTACAGTGTAGCTCCCTCCTTGAAGTAACCACCTCACCAGTCCTGGCTGCAAGTGTGAAGTCTGTCTGGGTCTCTCCAGGCTACCGGACTCACATGCTTGTCTCCAAGCCTGACTGCATGTAACTGCATGAGCACATGGTACTGCATTATCAAAATCATTCCCTATTAGGACATCTGCAAGGATATCCTTAAACACACCTACTTGCTGGCTTCCTTTTCCACCGTCCCAGTCAAGGAGAACCCTAGCTAAAGGTATTTGGAATGGGGTCCCTCCTAAAGCTCTGACTGGAGTAGACTGTCCAGCCAAGTAGTGCTTCTCTGTAACCATTGCAGGCTTCACAATGATTATGTCAGAGGCTGTGTCTCTCTTAGCAATGGCCTCTTTGCCATTCACTATGATAGGATATAACCTCTGGTGGTAGTTTGGTAACCTTGTTGTCTCAAGACAACCTACTGTTGCCATTTTGTCTTTCCCACTTACTGGATTCCTCACCTTTTGTTCCCGACCTTGCCTTTGTGGACATCTATATGCCACATGGCCCCACTGGTTGCATTCAAAACATTTAACCCTAGGTCCTGGATGTGTACCTGGACTAGTAGCTTCCCCTGCTACTGTCAGGTTCTGTTGGAGAAGTTTGGGCTGCCCACCATGGGTTCCTTTAGATCCATAAGCATTATTGAGGATCCCTTTCCTATGCGCAGGGATGCCCTGCTTGCTAGGTTTAGGTCTCCCTTCTTTCCCAGCTCATCTGAAGTAGCACATTGTCTATCAGCTAACCAGATTCTCATGTCTTCAGGCAAAGTGCTAAGGGCTTGTTTCCTCACCAAAAGGTCTGCTAGCCCTTCAAAAGTGGTGACCTGACATCCACTCACCCACCTATGAAAATAAGTGCTCAGTTCAGCAGCATATTCACACACACTTTCATCTGCCTTTCATCTATGCTCATGAAACATTTTCCTGTAAGTTTCAGGTGTTAGCTTAAAAAAAAAAATCTAACAAACAATTATTTATAGCATTATAGTTAAAACAATCAATGTCAGATAATTTGGAAAGTACATTTACAGATTTACCATGGAGTAAGGGGGTCAGGAACCGTACCCAGAGCCTTTGGTCAGCATCATACTGTTTACATACCCTCTCAAACATGTGAATGAAACTATCAAAATTATCCCCCTCTGTAAACTGTGGAAGAAATTTACTGACCTTTTGTGTTTCTGGGGTCTGGTTACTCCCTTCCCTATTACCTCCATGACTCTGGCAAAGAGTCAGCATCTCTTTTTCATGCTGTCTCTGCCTCTCCTTCTCCAGAGCTTCCATTTCCAAATGCCTGGCCTCCAACTCAAGTCTCTTTAGCTCCAGATGGATTTTTAAGTCCTCTGCAGAAAGGTTGAGCTGTCCATTCTCTGAGTGTTGTACATCTCCATGGCCAGCCTGATCGTCCTCATGATTGCTGCTTTCTGATGTAGCTGTGACCAAAGCTGCAATCATGTCTGCCTTAGTCAGGTTTCCATGCACCAGTCCTTTAGCCTGGCACATCTCAGCCAACTGGCTACATGTCAGCTTGCCATACTCCTCTGCCGACATGCTTGATTACTCTCCCTGACTAATTAAGCTAACAAAAGAAATAATAAAAATTGTGATCTGAACTCTGAATATTCACTACGTGGCTGATTTAGAGTACAAAAACACCTTCAGTGATCACTGTCCACAAGCTACAGGAATTCAATGTCCACACCACTACAAGCCAATTAGTATGTGATGTGGCTAACTCATCACAATCAAACAATTAATATTTGATGAGGATTTCCCACCACTGCCAAGCAATTAATATGTGATGCCCGTGCACTGGCCCAGTAATCAAGGAACCTCAATCCTCACCACTGTCACTAGTGAGGGGCGTGCACATTGGGAAGGATAACAAGTGCACACATACTAAAGTACAATTTTCCTTAAGAGCACACAGAGCTCACAGTCAGTCTGGGGCTGGTTTCTCCCTTTCTCTCCAGATCCCCAATAAGACTCCCCACTAGCACAGTTATAGGGTTCAGATCTCAGCCGAGTAGTCAAGCCAAAACTTCCAGTACCCTCTCTGTCCAACCAGTGCTTTGTGTCCCTGCCCAAGTAGCTGACACACACACACTTTGAGATTTGGTTTATATACAAACACACAGGCAGTCCTTTGGAAGGCTGGCACAGGTTCTGCAGCTATGACCCCTTCTTCCAAGCTATAAGGTAGTAATCACTGCCACCATCTACACATCAGCTACTAATAAGGCCCTTCCCAAAGGGTGACCAATTTCACTGTATAATATTACGGTTATCCAAATAGTAAGTGTGACCCAGGGCTAAAGCTATTGGAGTGGATTGGACAGTATCATCAAATACATGCAATGTACTCTAAGAGCTTAAATTACCTTTACACAAAACAGCCACAGTTGAAAGGTTTAAAAATATTTAATAATAAATAATAAAAACAGAAGACAATACTTATTACTTCAACACAATGACATTACAGAGTTCAGAAATCACAGGAACATGTTGTAAAATAATACTGTAGAATAGTCTGACATAAAATAGAAAACAGCTAGACTAATCTGGCTATTTTTATCTAGCTCTAAAAGAAATCACTTTTCCAAATAAATATCTTACTTACAGAGCAAGCAAATGCTGGTGAGTGGATGTTCTTCAGACAAAATCCAAAATGCTCCTTTCTTTTTGGCCTTAAATTGATAGCACAGTACTGCTGAGTCATTTCACATTACATCATTTTTATCACTTCTTTAGTTCCCACATTAACAGAAACTCAAAATTTACATTTCTTAGTAAGCTGCACCTGGCCAGGAAGTCACAGCAATAAAAGACATTATACATGTAAAACCTTAGTAATTATCTCTTAAATTAAGACAATAGAAATAATTTCCTGGCCCAGACATCCTGTCTCTGAGCTTGAGATCAAACAGTCATACAATGCTTGACTTACCAGCTTTCTTCCAGCAGAGTGCACTGTGGTTACATTTTTGAAGCTCAGTACAATATATAGTTTAATCATAACATATAGTTCTCTTTACATTTGTAAACCAAGCCTGTGGATTATATTAATATCTACAAATGACATATAATTATCTACAAAATTCTATCAAGCTAGGCTGGCAGCCTTCACAGGAGGTTTGTTTGTCTGTATTCTCAGAATCTCCCAAATGATTTAAAAAATGAGATTTTAATTTTTTACCTTAGAGATTTAGTGTTTGGCCCCTCTAATGCAGAGGTGTTCAAAAAGTGTGATGGTATGGGCAAGCTGATCCAGGGATTCTCTAAGATTTTTCAGTTCTCCTTTTCCAAAATTTTTAAGGGATTTTCTTTCTCCTCACCCAATTTTGGCAAAACAAATAAATAAATAAAATAAAATAAACAGTCTCAACAGAATTCAGGCAAACAGACGTTTAAGAAGAAGTGTCAAGGGCATTCCAAAAAGAAGTGTCAAACCTCCCAAAACCAAGGAAAGCCCAAGTTTGAATGACTGTTTGAGAGACCTTGTAATCCCCTCCCACCTGGCCTTTTATTTCTTTCAGAAAGTCTGAATTTCCATTCTTCTCTTTGGCAGCAGATTGTTTCAGACATATAGGATATGAAAATCATTCAGTATGGTTACAGATGGCAGTGGAAGGAAATTCCTGTTTTCCAGGGTGTCACTCCTCATCCTGCAGATCAGAATATTTTGTTTCCTCCTATTCTTCGTCACATGGTGTCCCAATGAGTGATAAAACCAGTTCCATTCTTCCCAGGTGGGGAAGGGGGTTTTAGTGCCAAAAAATGCTTGGAGACCACTTCTAGCTCTTTTTGTCTAAACCTTTTTGAGAGAGTACCCATTTTTAAAAGGATGCCACTTCACATTCTGTTGCCTCTTCTTCCTCCTTCAGGTTTCCTGGTAACACTAGACTTAAAAGATGCTTATACTCACATCCCTACTCATCCAGACATCAGTTGTTTCTTAAGATTGTGTGTGCCTGGATTACATTATCAGTTCTCTGCTTTACCCTTTGGATTATCTACTGCAACAAGAGTGTTCACAAAGTGTCTGTCTCCAATCATAGCTCATTGCAGGCTACAGGACATCCACAATTTTCCATATTTAGATAACATACTCATGTTTTGTAGAGTCTTTTCAAAAATGTCAGGAGTCACTCTCTTGGGTGAGAGATTTCTTGCACAAGCTTGGATTCCAAGAGAACATTCAAAAGGCTTTCTTAACTACTTCACATAGTATTGTGCTCCTGGCATGTCAACTAGACACTTCAGTTCAAAGAGCTTTTCTTCATCAGGAAAAAAATAGATCTTTATCTAATTCTGTTTCTAAGGTTTTCTATTCAAATTTCAGTCACTGTGAGGGAATACCTCAAAATATTGGGTCTAGGGGCTTCAGTGATTCTCATGGCAAGACATTACATGAGAAAGAGCACCTGCAATTCTTTTTGCAAGCACCTGCAGCAATTGGAGAGACTACAAAGGTTCCTCACAAGGAAAATTCAAGGTCTTCAGCATCTGTCTTATGTGGATCATCTGAAATCATTGTCCATTTATTCTGTTTCATACAGACTACTCAGGGTTGATCTCTGCCTTGCATACAAGGCAATCTCTGACCCTGGTTTATTGGAAATGCTGCATATCTGTAAGTCAAATGTTACATGGGTTACTCGATCTAAATACCTTAACCTGGTATGTGACATTAATAGAACCTGGTGGAGGGGCAGATTTGTCTCCCAGAGGTTACCACACCTTTGGAACAGACTCCCACTTCATGTCAAACAGAGCACTTCTTTGGCTCTCTTCAAATGCAATCTGGACTATTGGATGGGTAACTGTAAGTTCACCCCAGGAGTTCCACTTGTGTTCCTTTTGGACAGGGGTAATAGATGCTGATCAGGGAAATAAAGGAAGAACTTGGCTAGGCTTGTAAGGGCCCTAGGGCCATTAGCCTCGTAACATCCTATGATCCAATGAAAGATACAGTGGTATCTATAATCTCTTTGGTCATAGCATCAACACCCTTTATCTTTTCAGATCCCATTACTGGGATTTGTCAAAAGAGAAGTGTTTTGGTGGAGACAGCAGATATCCTTAAATTCAGATCTCGCCTTCTCCATCCCTGTTCTAAAGCAGTCAGTCACCACAGATGCTTCAAGCTTTGCTTGGGGAGCAGTTTTGAGAGGGATAAAAGTGCAGGGGATGTAGGACAACAAGAACATATACAAGCACATAAATATCAAGGAGATGCTTGCCCTGATCAAGGCACTGAACTTTCTGAACCACCTTTGTCCCTGGCACCTATTCAAGTGGTTACAGACAATGCCACAGCCATGTGATACACCAACAAGCACTGGGGACCAGTACCCCCTTTGCAGACTAGCCATATTAGCTTGGGATATAGCTTTACAGGACAATCTCACTCTAACAACACCCTACATTCCATCAGAGCAAAATTGTGTGGCATACAAGTTGGGCAGGGCCAGGGCAGACCCTCATAAATGGGTACTAGATCAGGGGGAGTTATTCAAGTAGACCTCTTTGCCTTCTCTCTCAACAGTCAACCTGCAAAATTCTGCTCCAGTACTCCATGCAAGAAGGCCTGGAAAACAGATGCCTTTTCTTTTCATTGGACAGGAATGTTCTTGTATGTCTTTCCTGTCCTATGAAAAGGCATACAGGAATGTTCCTGTATGCCTTTCCACTCTTTCCACTAAAATCCAGGGTACTTCTGAGGATTTAGAAGGAATCTACTAAGATTATTGTGGTGACTCCCTGCCGGCCCAGGCAATCGTGGTTCTCCCTTTTGGAAATGGCCAGGGGCTATTACCACAAGCTTCTTCCAGAATATATCTACTCACACAACAGCAGCTGTGTTTGATACACCCTGACATCAATCATCTTCAATTGACTGCATAGATGACAGGGTCTTAATTCCTTTAAGGCACCTGTTTTCTGAGGATGTGAATCAGATACTAGTGGAGGCAACAAAGCCTGCTGCTAGAAAAGCATCTATTAGCAAATGGAAAAGGTTTTCTATTTGATGTCTACAACATAACCAGTTCCCATTCAGGGTTAGTTGCTCTCTGGTTTTACAATATTTGTGTGAGTTACTATCCTATGGCCTTTCTTATTACTCTATCAAGGTTCATTTATCGGCCATTTCAACATGTCTGTCCATGGATCCTCCTCTTTCAAGGCAGTTTCATGAAAAAATGTTCTTGAAAGGGTTTTTGCATAGGAGGCCACCAAGTAAACTGGTGGCCCCTCCTTGGGATCTTAAGTTTGTGTTCAAGAAGCTGATATTTATTACATTTGAACTCGCTAATCTAACTGATTTGAGGTTCAACAAAAGACAGTTTTACTGATCGCTCTAACCTTTGCAAGAAGGGTATCTGAGTTCCAAGCTCTTATGGCGAATCAACCCTACCTCATCTTCCATAGGGATAGGGTATCTTTGAGAATCAATCCTTCTTTTATACCCAAAGTGGTACCAGAGTTTACTTTAAGCCAAACTATCCATCTCCCCGTTTTCTTTCCTGAACCTGTAAGTAATGGATAAAGGATACTCCATATCTTGGATGTCCACAGACAAATCAGGTACTATCTTGAAAGAACTAAATCTTTCAGATCTTCTGATTAATTGTTCATTGCTTGTAGGAAAGGACAACTGGTGTTATAACATTTCCAAATGGTTGTCAAATGCTATTACCTTTTGTTATACTCACCTTGACAAATTATTCCAGGCAGGGTCAAGGCCAGCTGTACTAGGGTCTTGGCTTCATTTATGACTATTTAGAAAGGGTTGGATTCTAGAAGTATTCTAGAAGTTGCTTATTGGTCTTCTGTAAATACTTTTACAAAGCACTATAAACATGATTTATTTAGGACTAGATCAAGTTTTGCTAGGACCATTCTCCACCGACTCCTGGATCCTTCTCCTTCCATCTCCCAAATATAGTTTGCTATGGTAATCTACCCATATAGCTATGGGTACTGCAGCAGTAATCAATATGAAGAACATAGTACAATTGTGTAAGTTGAACTTATCATAACAATAGTTGTTCAAATGATCACTGCTGCAGTAGCCACTCCCATCCTTCATTTCCCTTTTTTTTGGTGTGTTTTATGGCACGATGTCGACATTTATTTTTTGCTATTCCTGTTTCCTTTCAAGGCACATCCACCTCTCTGTGCTGGCAGAAAAAAATCTGAAGGGCTTCATGCTCAAACTTGTTTTTTAGTCAGCTCTTCTCTAGCCGCTTGACAGTTTGTGTGCATGGAAGGTGCCCTGAAGCTTTGGAAGTCGGCCAGCCGTAATATCCTTGGCAGAATATAATCCATATAGCTAAGGTTACTGCATCAGTGATCATGTGAATATTTGCTGTCATGGTACGTTCATCTTACACAACTGCACTTTCTTTTTCAGGGGTGAGAAGGGAGCATTGTCTCATTAAGTGGCTTGTTCAGTCACACAGCGGTCTAATGGAAGTTGAGGGAATCAAACCCTGAACTACAATAAGCAAATCCTTAATGATTCACAGCCTTAATCCTCTGTGCTTTCAAACTGCCAACATGAATTAGTAAATGAAATAAACAGTATTTTGCTGTTTCACTGAAGCATGACAGACCTCTCAACTGTCCAGATTTTAATGGAATGTCCTGATTTTTTACTTATATTTTTTGTCTGTTTTTCATAACATTTGAGATTTTCTTCAGAAGAATGCATGCTAATGCAAAATGCATTATTCTAGCAGCTTTCTAAGTTTATAAGAGCAATATTTAAAATGTGTCCCTATTTTGGGTGTCCCTCACCATTATTTTTGGCTATGTCCATACTTCTTGTCCTAATATGTTAAGAGGTATAAAGCATGCAGATAATTATAGCTGTGCTCAAGTATTATGGTAGGAGTACATTTTCACTTCTTACTTCCCCAGGCTGGTAATTTTATACACAAATATGTATGTATATTCTTACTAAACTAACAGACTAGACATGGCAGTGACTGACACTGACCAGAATTCAAAGAGAACAAATTTGTTTCATTTAATGAAGTATTCCATTATGGTTTGGGCTGTTAAAAAACAGGAAATTAGGGGTTTTATCTCTCAGGTGGATCTATAAGACCTCTACTCATAGCCAAAAACTGTTTTTTTCCTCTCACAGACAAGAATCACAGCAATGAGCAATGCAGAGATTAAACAATTCTCTCTCTCTATCTCTCTCCTCCTCTCCCTTTATTTCACATCTACAAATTCGTTGACAAATGTTTTCTCACGCTCTATATATTCATGCATATGAATGTGCATCCATGCGTGTGTGTGTGTCATTAGTTATATATAAAATATATGTTTGTGTGTGTAAATGATAGCCTCCCTGTTTATAATGATGAAGATACAAACTAGTGAACAGGGAGGTATAGCATACTT
Organism: Protopterus annectens; assembly: GCF_019279795.1. Lineage (NCBI taxonomy): Eukaryota > Metazoa > Chordata > Ceratodontiformes > Protopteridae > Protopterus > Protopterus annectens. The sequence continues at coordinate 869,895,311 of NC_056735.1, forward strand.
TAAATCCACTTAGAACACCGCTGAGCTTGTTGTTTCTACCTACAGATCTTGACCTGAAACTAACAACTTACTAGAAATATGCACAGTCATACGCTTCATCATTTTACTTTTAAATCTTTGTGAAAATCAATGAACACAAACAGTCCCTGGAATTTGTGAAGAAGCTGTCAATTGTAATAACTTCTTTTCTGTGCCATAAGCATTGGAACAGGCTTTAGATTCATAAATAAAAAGCTTGTCATACATAAAGTTATCAGACATACAAAATGAGTATAGCAGAACAGCAGGTATGCTTGGGATTCAAAGACAAAAGAAAGGCACATATTAAACACAGAACCAAAATGGGATTTTCCACATTCTTTTTTTTTTTCTTTTTTTTTAAGGACTACAGGGCCTGCAGATGACTTTCAGTCTTACAGTTGGTGTAGTATTTAATATGGTAAATAGTAACAGTGATAAATGGAATTAATGTGGTTTGTATCCTGTGAGGCAGGAGGCAGAGCCAGATCATGGTCAAATGGGGCTCTAGGCAGGGTAATGAATCAGCCCCCCCCCCCTCCACAGCAGCCCCCCTTCCTGGCAGCACCTTTCCAGCCATTCTACTGTCCCATTACTTGGCTATTTCTCCTCCGTTACCATAGACACTGTTCACATCTGTCAGTTTACACACTATTTTCTTCTTTACATGTGCAGTGATTACAGATATTTGAATTTAATTTAAAACTTATTTCAAATTTTATAGCACAAACACCGTTACACATTTGCTAAACAAAATAATACAGTCTCCCTTTAAAAACAGACTTTTTAACAGTAAGCGTCTCTGCCCTTGAAACTCACATTCATCGAAATGACATTGAAACACATTATTCAAAGAAAACATCTGGTCAGTGGTAGATTAAGTTTACCTTTTTGCTATTTTCAAAGCTCCTAGCGCGCATTTTTCAGACCATGGATGCATACATGCATGTGTTCTTTTGTACACCGTTCTGATTGCATTAAATTTTGTTCCTTGTATAAAACAGCACCACTTGTTAGAATGTGTTTTAAATTAATTTGTAGGTTTAAACATTTTTCCAGTAAGCAATGAAACAAAAAGTATAAACCAGTAATGACAAAACTACCCATTATAGAACATTTCAACCACAAAAGACTACTACTTATGTCATTGTAATCCACCAATATACACAATCTCTGCAGAAGTAAAAGTCATCTGAATGATTCCACATTAAAGACCTCTATAATGAATTAAGATTTTGCTGCTGGCAAACAACTTTACATTTCAATATTTCATGTACAAATTCAGTGTCTGCTCTGTTTGAAGAATACATTGCCTATGTTACATTAAAAATATTGCAATAGGAGATGTCTATCAAACTGGCAACAAGTTTATAGTTACAAGGCAATGAACGGGCAACAGGTTCATACTTACTAGGCATGTCATCCAAAGAAGGATACAGTCAGGAATGCAGCAGCCCCATCACCCCCTTAGAGTACACCACAATACGCACACTCCATCATGGCATGAGAGTAGAACCCACAGTTTTCTACTCCAAAGGTAAATATGCTACTTATTGTGCTACTAACCTGCCCTTGACATTCAACATTCCTTAAAAATGTACAGAGAATCAACATTCCTTGAAAAAGCACAGAAAGTCAACACTCCTTGAAAATGCACAGACACTCAAAATTCTTTGAAAATGCACAGAAACGGAACATTCCTTAAAATGTAGGGAAACTCAACAGTCCTTGAAAATGCACTGGAACTCAACATTCTTTGAAAATGCACAGAAAATCAACAATCCTTGAAATGCACCTGCTGATGACAGTTTGGTAGTCATTGTAGAGGATTCACGCCCTAGAGTCTTGTATACAAGGTACAGAGTTTAAGTCTGAATAAGTTAACCAACCTGCCATGACTAAGTTCATAGGTTCATAGGTTCATAGGTAGGTACTAGGCTATCGGCCCAAGGGCCTATGCAAGCCTAGTCAACAAGGTTCCCTGGCTTATGCCACCCAAGAAAGTTATTTTCCTGTGCCACTGACGAGCAGAGACACAGAAGTGATCCCCGGGGGTGTATTTCCTATTTCCCATCCACTCATCAAGATTTTTCTTGAAGAGTGCTAATGAAGAACATTACTTGACATAGATGGGTAGCCTGTTCCAGAGTATGGAAAGTCTCTGGGATAGGAATCTATCCCTCCAGCATGTCCTGTGTATTGTGGTGACAAGGTTTAGGTCCCTAGAGCGTGTAGCTCGGAGGGATTGGAATTTCTTTAGGTGTAGCATGTTCAACAGCTCTGGGTTTGACATAGCTTTATATGTTAGGCAGAGATCACCTCTGAGTAGGCGATATGCTACGGAGTAAAGCTGGAGTTTTTTGAGGCAGTCAGTGTAGGGCATTTGTTTGAGTCCAGTAATCCTCTTTGTGAGGTACTTCTGTGGCCTTTCCAGCTGCTGCAGATGTCTTGTGAGGTACATTCCAAAAGGGACGTTGTACTCTATAATGGGTCTAATGAGTGATGAGTAGAGGGTAACGATGACCTCTTTTTTCCTGGACGAGAACCCTTTTATGATGAGGTGTGCCACGTAGAAGGACTTCCTGACTACTGTGGCGATGTGACTATCAAAGGAGAGACTACTGTCCACCTGGGTCCCAAGGTCTCTTATCACGCATTCGGTGTTAAGTAGATTGCTGCCTATGTGGTAGTTCATGGGTACAGAGTTTTTACCAAAGGGGATGACACTGCACTTTTTGGCATTGAGCTTAAGGCCATGGCTCTGACACCAGGCATCTGTCTCAGGGAGGCCCTTCTGTAGGATGTTCACATCATTTGGGGACTTGACTATGGCTCCTAGTTTGCAGTCATCTGTGAACTTCATTAGCCAGAGGTCTTCTGTGTTAGCCTGTACTTCAGAGAAGTAGATACCAAACAGGAGCGGTCCCAGGACGGAACCCTGTGGTACTCCACTTGTCACTGGTTTGAGGTCAGATTTGGAGTCTGCAACTTTTACAGTGTGGGTCCTGTCAGTGAGCCAGTTGGCAACCCATCTTGTGACGTAGGGATTTATGCCTAGTTTATTGAGTTTAGCTATAATTCCAGAATGGGGAATGGTGTCGAAAGCCTTGGCGAGGTCAAGATAGGCTGTGTGAACCACTTTACCCTCATCTACGGCTTTGTTGACTGCCTCAAAGAAGTCGATCAGGTTCAGGAGGCATGATCTGCCTTTCACAAACCCGAACTGGGTGGGATCCAGAGTTTGGAGGTTACCAATGTCTTTGTTTATGAGTTCCATGATGATACATTCCATGGCTTTGCAGACCAGGCTCATCAGGCTAATAGGTCTATAGTTCCCGGGATCAGTGGTAGCTCCCCCTTTGTGGAGTGGGATAACTGTTGTTGTGTGCCATTCAGTGGGCACAAAGCCTGATGCGAGGCTATTATTGAACATGGTGCTTAAGTGTGGAGCCAGTTCATTCTGAAGTTCGTGTAAAACACAGCCTGGGATGTTGTCCGGTCCCATGGATGCTGTGTTTTTGGCTTTAGAGAGTGCAGCTTTCACCTGCGTAGTTGTGATTACAGGGACTCTGCATTCTTCCTGTATAGATATGGGCCCATTAGGGGGTGGGGGTGGGGGGGTAAAGTTAGCACTGAACCTATCTGCCAGAATGTTGGCAATATCAGTTGGTTCTGTAATTTTCATGCCTTGGTGCTGTAACTCAGAGCAGATCCGGGTGTTGCCATTGAGATTCTTGACATAGTTATAGAATGCTTTGTGGTTGTCCTTGGAATTAGTGGCAATTTTATTTTCGTAGCTAGCTTTGGAGGATCTTATAAGGGATCTCAGCTTCTTACTGAGGCTGACCAGGGAGCTCCTCCACTCATGGGATTTTACTCTCTTTTGCAACAGTTTCTTCCTTCTGTTGTACAGTTTGTTTATGACAGGGGACCACCAGATTGGCTTCCTTTTTTTGGAGGATAGCGTCTTGGTTCTGTTTGGGATAGCACGATCCATGCACTCATGTAGGTGCTTATAGAGTGCATTTGTGTAGGATTCAGCAGTTCTAACTGTATTGTCCATCTGCATGGGTGTCATGAAGTTCACTGCTTCTGTCTTAAGAAGCATGAAGTTGGCTTTGGAGAAATTTCTTACTGTGGTTTCCTTAATGGGGGGTGGGGTGGGATGTGGATATCGAGGGTGATTAGCTTATGGTCAGATCGGACCAACAAGGAGTTGACTTCAGGTGTGGAACACCGGTCACTCATGTTGGTAATGACTAGGTCTAGGATATTGTTGCCCCTGGTGGGGGTGTGGATAAGTTGATCTAGGGCATTGGAGTTTATGAATTCCAGAAAGCGTTGTGCTAAGGAGTTAGTACATGAGTAGTTTTCCCAGTTAATGCATAAGTGAAACATTACACACACACACACACACACACACACACACACACACACACACACACACACGCACACACCTTTCTCCATGTTCACTGACCTATTCTGTGTGTCTCATTCAGAATGACCCTTTCCCCATGTTTGTCTAAAACAGCAAATGCTCTTCATCCTCCTTAAAAATCTGCATGTGCTCTGCTCCAATTTTTAAATGTGTATTTAATGTACTAAAATGCATGCACAGATGCTACTAAGGAATCACTCTGTGTGCATCCTTAAAGAAGAAATAAAAGTTTTGTGGCAGCCCACCTGCCAGTGGGCCTCCCCTGACTAGTCGGCCCCCCAAACTAACGGAACCCTAGGTGACTGCCAAGATTGCCTAGTGCTGGATTCAGCTCTAGCATGAGGGCAGGAGATACTTCTGCATAATGTTTTCTTAATGAACCCAGGAATCTTAACCATTATTTATTAGATACGCCCATTTGTGTTATGTGATGAGGATCTGAGTCTACTTAACCACTAGACAGTAGGTGTCCCATCTATCCGAAAACAAGGTCTGAACTGACCACACAATACTTTAAAGTCCATTGAAAATACACTGGGTATTTCCCATGCATCTACATCCAGAGTAATGGGTGTACTCTTCACTCCTGTACTATAAGCTGTACCATGCGGGTGAATAAATAACATTCCCGGTTACCTCCACAACAATGCTGCACCACTATACAGGTGTCTCACAAATGGCAGGTCTGACAGTAGCTGTAAGTGCATCATGTGCCATCTCTTCGGGTATCAGTCACCCATTGAGACCTGAAGAGATAGTATTTATCATACGGAAAGAAATTCCATTCATTTAACTCATAGTCGTGTGTAATGTAGATTCCATACATACATACAAATATTTAAAGCATGGGCATTCATGCCATTCTAGCCTGCCAATATACCAAAACACTTGTTTCCATAGAAAGTGTCTAGGCTGTTCTTAAAAATATCTAAACTAGCAATTGCTTTAATGTAATTTGGTAGTTGGTTCCATGCATCAGCTGCTCTCTCAGAGAACCAATTAGTACACTTCTCATTCCAGTAGAATCTTTTACATAGGCTGTCTGATGATTCTCTACTACTTTTTGATAGCCCCAAACATTCCCAGAGGTAGTTGTCTCTAAATGCCCTATATACCTGAATTAGATCTCCTGTTAGATATCTGTAAGAGGCACTGTACAAGTACAGATATTTCAGTATTTCATAATAGCTTACATTTTCACATCCATGGATGCCCTTGGTATATTTCCGCTGTACTATTTCCAGTTTACCCGTGCTTGTTTTCTTATAAGGTTTCCATATGTTATTCCATACTCAAGTTTGGGTATAATGTAACTAACAAACAATGACTTCATCACTCTGATTTCCTAGACTTTATACATTTTTTTATGCAACCTATAGTTATGTAATTAACCAATTGGTTGATATGATTAGAAAAAAATCAAAGTTGGATCTGTCCATATACCCAGGTCCTTAAACAAATCTACAGTTTCAATCACTGTGTGCTGCATTAAATATTTACCTTTCAGTTTATGTCTCCCAAATCTCATATGCTTAATTTTTGATGTATTTATTAGTATACTATTAGCACGTTATTACTCGCGGTGGTGGTGCTGCGGTAGCATTGTCGCCTTACAGTAAGACACTGTCTGGTTCGATTCTCAGTTAGAGCGTCTTCTGCGTGGAGACATGCATGAATGGGCGTACCTTCGTTGAAGGTTGTGCGTCAGGGCTGGCAACTCGGTACGTAAAAATCAACTGCCAATCATTAGCGGACCGGAGTTCCGCTGTGGTGACCCCTAACCGGGAAAAGACGAAGGTCACAACAACAACTATTAGCAGGTTATTCTCCTGTGCCTAAATGATCAATTTCGTCAAGTTCTTTTGCAGACATACCTTATCTGTAACACATGTAATCAGTTTATCAAATTTCAGGTAATCTGTATATTAACTGTAGAATACCGCAGATGAAAAAGTTAGATCTGAAAGATATAATCTAAACAAGTAAGGGCCTAGGACAGAGCCTTGTGGGACACCCTGATTGTAACCAAGAATTTCACCTGTCCAATTTTTGTATAATACTTGCCATGTTCCATTTGTAAGCCTTGCAGCAATCCATCTTATCAAGAGTACAACAATACCTAGCTGTTCTCATTTATTGATCAGTGTTTTGTGTATGACCCTGTCAAATGCTGAAGTTAAATCTATATAACTTACATCCCAGTACAGCTTTTCATTCATAGATGCTGTTATAGAATATCATGTTACAGGTGGTAATAGATCTATTTTCAGTATCACCATGACTGTCTATAGTGGTCCATGGTGCATTTATCTGGCAAATGAGTGGCTTATGCCAGGCATTTTCCCAAGGTAGAGGATAACATATGGCCATCTCAATGGTTAGTATCCATTTATTAATATTCTTGCTGGTAAATTGATGTACAAATTATAGAATTTACACCTGGCACATGTTGTGAAGGAAACATGTGACAGTGCACACATACAGTAGTCCACTATCAGTGAGATTCACAATGGTTGTGGGTTTTAGCTTACAATGGCTTAGTTTGGTAAGGTTAACATCTGTACTGTGTCTTTACCAGCCTGCCAGTTATTTACAGCTGCTTTCCAGAGTTCCTACTAATGTAGCACAAAAATAAATACATACGTTGTATTACACTTTTGAAAATTTGTGTAAGCATCAGACAGTGTCAATGCTCAATGTGAATAAATGCAAAGAAAATGCATTGTTATTGCTCTATGTCTGTAAGTAATCAAGTATTTAAAGGCTTTCCTACTCTTTAATAAAGAGTGTGCAAGAGCAGGACAACCTGTAAAAATTATAGCAGGTAACTTATATGTGGAAGCAGCACACACGTTTAGATGCACACTTATGAAATAAGTGAAAACAGATGGTTGTGTTCTGCCTCTATTTGCAACTGAGTGGTATGTGTTAATATCTACCAAACAGATGCAATTTACTACTGAAAAATGATATGTGTAGCTTATCAGCAATTATCTGACTGTGCAATGCAAGTCTGACCGTGCTAATTATGGCTATATATAATGCATAAAATGTGACTTTCTAAAAAGATGATGGATACCCACTATAACTGTGGTCCATGACCCCAATCTGTCATTCCTCTAAATGTGAAATGCGTAAAAGAACACATGACCATATGTATGAAGTAGTACAGCAAGTATTTTGCAATTCGAATCAGTGATTCAGGGGTCTGGATACCTCTTGGAGGGCTCAAAGTATCCCAGAAAAAGTACAGAGAATGCTGTTCAGCTGTGGAATTCTGTATAACAAGGTACTTCTGCTGCATTTGCAACTGTTAGCAGGAGACCCAGCACACTGCCTCTCAACTGCCCAGATTTTCAGAAATGTCCACATTTTTTCCTGATACTTTTGGTCATGTTCTGGCAAATCACTGAGGATTGAAGTCACTAACTAATAGCATACATTTAAGTTTCAGACTTCATATCTATCATAAAATGCACATCAACACAAATCCTGTTTTTTTACCAACTAAGTCTATAAGAGCAATATTTAAAATCTGTTCTTATTTTTGAGCCTTTGTCCTCCCATTATTTTAGGTTTTGTCCAGATTTCTTGCTATAAGAGGTTGAGAGGTATGACTGCCACCAGCTCCTCCATGCAAGAAGGCATCAGTCAAGCTAATACTGAAGTAATATGCAGGATGCACAAACTCTAGCACATGCCACTTAATGGGAACTGCATGCAGAGGCAGAATACAGCAGGTAGCATTTGATGATGTACCAGACAAAACAGACTGTGATAGGCATACTATCATAGCAAGCCATATTCAAGATGTTACAACAATAGTAAATGGATGCATTACAAGGTGCCCCATTAAGTTCCTAGGATATATATTCATATGGAGTATTGAGTAAGCCAGGCAAGCTATACATCATAGAGGGCATTAGATTATAAAGAATAAGTGCTGCCGCAGGCTTCCTTTATACACCCCACTGATCAAAGATACTGAAAAAGGGCCCTGCTACCTGCTGCTTACATGTATTGGGCATGTGGTTAGACCCATATGGGGCTTTATATTCATCTGAAAATGTACGGTAGCATAAATCATTGACAGGCATGCATCATCACCCGTGGACTCTCTTCATGATGCTGGAGATGAGTTGGTAGTCAAAAGAGCACTGATTTGAGGAGTAAGTCTCCCTACATGATTCATATTTATTTATTTATTGCATTTGTTTACTGGGAAAGTCCACTGGGCCTAAAAGAACCATTTTTGGTGGAGGTGGAGCTCCGACAAGAACATAGATGCAGAAAAAAAATTAAACATTAATTGGTACAGAAGTAGAAACAGTGTTACACATAGTGGTTACAGTAATATATACAGAATATATACATAAGTCAGGAATTTAGTTGGTTTGATTGCAGTAACATATACAGAATATATACATAAAAGCAGGAATTTAGTTGGTTGCCAGATGAATTCAGAGTGGTAAAAATGGAGATAAATTAATCAGCATTATTGTACCAGTATCAACAAGTGATGAAAGAAAAAAAAATAATAACCATGGAGAAAGTATCACAAGTCACTAGTAGTAAAAAGCGTAGGAATTTAGTTATAATATAAGGAGAAGAAGAGGTTAGGTTACAGAGCAGGTGCATAGCCAGGGAGAGTTGAGATGATTTTTCAGTATTTGTTTGAAGGTGGTGGTGCTGCCCATGTTTCGTATAGAAGAAGGAAGCAAATTCCATAGTTTGGAGACGGTGAAGGAGTAGAGCAGTTGACCAGCTGGTAAGGTGGGCTTTTCTACTTTTAGAAGTAATGATTTTCAGATCTTAGTTGCCTGCTGGGTTGGTATTTGGCAAGTAGAGTTGAGAGAGCAGGACAGTCAATGGGTCTGTAGATTATTTTGTGTGCTGTAGTTAGCTGGGTGAATGAGAGATGGTGAGGGAGTTCCAACCAGCCTAATTGTTTCAGTGAGTTACAGTGGTGGGATGAGAATTTGGCCTTGGTGGCAAATTTGGCTATTCTGTTGTAAGACATATCCAGTTTAGATTTTGTAGAATTTTGGATATTACTGAGGAGAGGGGCACCATAAACGAGAAAGGGTAATAAAAATGTAGTTGCATATAATAAAAGTACACTGTTTTGCTGCAAGAACCTCATCTGAGGAGATATGGACAGATGGACAGTACTAGTAACTCTACTTGATGTTCACTCCATACCTCTTTTCTTACTACAGACAAAATCAGGGAGAAGCCTAGTCTGTAAATTCATGGAACAATTGCTAAAGAGTTATATATGTTACATTTAGTGCTACCCACCATGTGGAAATGTTTCCTTTACCGGTTTTTCATGCATTAGTTTCACCAAATGTGGTCTTTGATTGCACAGTCATTGCTGGGCAGCTGACTACTTGTTTGTACCAGTAGTTACACAGTCTAATGCTGGATAGTGCCTTATGAATGTACATTGACTGCTGGTACTGTATCATTCTCAGAGACATAGCTGTCTGCGCTCCCAGCCACAAAAGGCATTGACATATACATGTCTCTGTGGTGGTACTTGAATTGCTGTGAGTGCATTTGATGTGTCACTGGATGATTCAGTATTAACGTGCCTAGCAAACAACATGTAAAAGTACCAATGACAACCCAAATGCATCCAAAACTGTTCTCACTGCTTTGCAAGATATCATCATTATCAGATACAGCAGTCAGTATAGAGATATCTAATGACTGTGAACTTTTTGATGTCCCAAGTGTGGCTTAGCCGAATGATTTCTTGTTTACATATGTTCATATTCCATGTTACTTCTATTACATGGGTACTGTCATCATATATGCCCATTACTTCTTGTACGTGCACATATGTGTCATTCTGTTTGGTTAACAATAATCATCAGATCTGTGTGTTGCTTAGTTTTGCTTGTTCCAGACTTTCAGCATAACGAAGGAGGTGCAATGCCACATCACTTTTGAGTTGGATGATCACCTCTATGAAGCAGGCATATGGGAAATAGTGCCATCATGTGCAACACGGAGGTCACAGTGGGGTGTATGCAAGGAAAACATTTACCTGTGAGCTGCATGGGAGTGATATATGATGCACTGTGTGAATAATGTACCCTATATGGATTTCATTATGTTAGGAAAACTACCTGCAGGTGTGATGACTGGCGGCTCATGAACTGTCTCTTATGCAGACCAGTGCTCCTGAAGGTAGAATGATATAATGTTTGCAGGTATTTAGACCATAACAGTTGGCAGTCCACACCTTACTACTACACCTGCTTTTTTGGACCCATACACCTACCTTTGTTGCCACTTGTGTTCAACAACATGGTGCCAAGTGCCCAGTGGCAGCAGTAGTACCTGCTGTGATCCTGTAATACCATGAGATGGTGCTCTGAGTCAACACAGCCCTTGTATACTGCCTGACAGGTCATGCACAACAACATGTATTCTACTGACTAGCTTTAACAGTCTGTGATTCAGCCTATGGCATCAACTTCATATCCTACTCAGAAATAGTTAAAAGGAGCCTTCCTCCTCTCAGTGCGGCCAATAACTTCTACTCTTTATTCTGAGGAGTGCTCTGTAGTCAACTATCATCCTTTTCCCTTCTCTCCCTAGACTAAAGTGTTTCACATTTTTGCCTTGTTTCACATATCTATGATTTATATGTGATAAGTTGATACTATGCAGTCATGACTCCCCTTCTGCATTTATATTCCAGCCTATATCTCATAAAGTGATGTTAACTATGGGCAAGTGACAGCATTCTATTTGGACGCTTTTTCTTACCCCGGCCTGAATGACAACTGTAATATTTCTTGTCTATTGAAACTAAAAAGTCTCATGAGATGAATTTATCATTCTCATGAGCTGTTAAATCACATCAACAGAAAACATGTTTAAAAAACATGTCACTATTAGTTTACATACACTAACATGTGATCATAGACGTTTATTTGTCTACATTAACATGTTGTTTATTCTAGGCTGTGCATAATAATTTGTATCAGTAAGCATTTATTTACATTAAACAGCACTCACTTGTTTTCTATGTACATTTTTTATGTACGAGTTACCTTTATGGGTGGTTACGTACGAGTGAACTTGCATTCACTAGTGATTTTTTACTATGTATATTTAGTTTCACTTAAATAGTTATGCTTTTTGGAAAAATGTTTTTAATGTTAATTCAATTATTTTAATGGTTTAGCTGACACTTTTACTGTTCAATAAATATTCGCCCTATATTCTTCTAGGGTTAACTGATCGGACGTTTCTATCACATGATACCAGGCACCGGCCTTTTTAAAAGTGGTTACTTTGTAGCCGTTTTTATATTTTCTGAAGAAGTTATCCTATTCAGGGTGACGAAAACGTGTGGAGTTTTGATAATGAACTTTTTTACGTTAAGAACCTTGCCTGCAACTGTCGGATATCCTGTCTTTTTGGTTTGTCTTTTTGGTTGCTAGTCTGCCTTGTCTTCTTGTTTGTTTGTTTAACATGGCAACAGGATCCTCCAGCAGCCCGGGTAGTCCGAACCTTTTTGCTTTGTCGCAACAATCGGACACCGTGGACATACCTGTTTTATTAAGTACTCTTTAAATGGTATGAACCATCAAAACTTACACATTCAAAATTTTTCTGGACCTACTTTAACCTATGTAAATGGAGTACAATCTGGTGTGGCTTCGATACCACCAGGCCAACTCCCTCGTTTGAATGCCAGTTCTGTAGCAACAGGAGCCGATAACAATCCGGGTATTACAGAGCTTATTGGTGCTCCTTCATTCCTTGACTGGGTGAATGATACAGTGAAACTTTCTTCTGGTTTAATTTATAATCAGAAATGACTGGCTCTGAATACTACTTCTCCACAAGTGAGTACGCATTTAATCTCTGAGAAATTTAAACTGTTTGACATTAAACTTCTCAAACTAAAAAAAACGTCAGCTTGAAGTAGTCTATTTTAAGCAATGTTTGGTTGAGAAACTGGTACCTAAAGGGCTTCAATACCATCAATTCCCTACCGGGCTGATATCAGATTCTTTGTTCCACAAAGAGCTATAACATTATTTGACCAACAAGGCTTCCAATTAATGGAATTAATGGTCAAACACTATTCATTGCATATTGAAAGTATCTTAAAGGAGGTCGACGACTTGGATAAAGACATTAAAGCAGACATAGACTTTGACAGGTATAGATATGACCATAGTAAAGTTTTCACTAGCATTGAACAACTACTTGACAGATTAAAGAACAATAAAATTAAAAAGATGAACCGTGACCATTTAGCTTATAGTAATGGTGTAGCATATCCTAAACCACAGATGGCACAGATCTGGCAGGATAATAATACAGTGATACCTACAAGTGACATTAGTATAGCCAATAACCTTGATCATTCTTCAACTAACACTGATAACAATGTTAATAATATTAGCATAACTGACACTGTTAGATGAAGTGAAAGACTGCGATCTAACAATATTCAGTCTAATGGTCAGGTCAACAACAACATCCAGCCTGTATCAAATTTTCAGAAGGATATGAATTCCAGGTCAACATCACGACCACGTCACCCTCAGAATCAGAGGAACAAAGCATGGAACAACCGACGGAAGAGATAGCAGAAGTGGATTTATCTCATGCCACCAAACTTGAAATTCTTGCCAACACATGTGGAGCTTTTAACATCTACAATTTCTCTTCCATTACCATTGAGCCTTCTTTGATTGACTTACTGGCAAGGGGTAACACCTTTGTTCCGAGTAAGAACATTAATATTGCTAAAACTTTAATTGATTTAAAATGCTTTGTAAGGAAATTGAATTTATCCATCCTTTTCGGCAACACAGATTTTTCTAACTGTAACTGCGGTGGTGGTGCTGCGGTAGCGTTGTCGCCTCACAGTAAGACATTGTCCTGTTCGATTCTCAGCTAAAGTGTCTTCTGTGTGTAGACATGCATGAATGGGCGTACCTTCTTTGAAGGTTGTGCATCAGGGCTGGCAACTCGGCACGTAAAAATCTACTGCCAATCATTAGTGGACCGGAGTTCCGCTGTGGCGACCCCTAACCGGGAAAAGCAGAAAGACACAACAACAACAACTTTTAAACCAACAAGTACGTTTAACCCTCCATTACATCCACTCCTTAGCTTATTCGAGAATGTGTGCGAACTTTATATTAGGCACATACCACATACACGGGTACATATTGGTACTCATAGGCAAAACAATACGAGTTATGAGCAAATGCAAGCACTAAAATTTCTCAGATCTTTACAAGTACGTATTGTTAAACCGGATAAGGGAGGAGGTTTAGTAATATTTGATGTTACTGACTACAACAATAAAATGGATTTAGTGTTAAACAATGATGCTCACACTAAGTCATCAGTGAACGAATTGAATATCGCACAGTCAAGAATTAGAAGTTATTTTAGAGATTTGTTTATTGAAGCTAAAATAGAACTTGATACATTTAATTACATCAATATTCCTTATCCTAAAACGCTAGTTATGTTTGGCATACCCAAAATACACAAGGACAAGTTTAACCCTCCTATGAGGCCACTTATTGATGGTAGAGCCTCTTTGACATATCCTTGTGCGAAATTGGTTGATTCAATATTACAAAAGTATCTTAAATCTGAACTACAGGTATGCAAAGACTCATGGTCTTTTTTTTACAGAAGTTAAATAGTTTCGATTTTAATCAAGACGACATTTTTTTAACTGTTGATGTTGTTGATTTATACACCTCCATCCCCCATTTGGAGGCAGTAGAATGGATTGCCTTATCATTAAAAAATAAAAATGCACCCCCAGGGGACATTGACCTAGTAAGAGAACTCATCGATATTATCATTACCAATCATTTCTTCATGTTCAATGGAGAATATTTCCTGCAAAAGCAAGGGGTAGCCATGGGTTCTCCGTGTGGGGCCAGTTTGGCAAACCTCTTCATGGCATGTTGGGAAAAGTTATTTATATTTGGTAAACCTGAAATTAAAGCCTCTTTAGTGTACTACACTACAATTTTAGACAACATCTTCATTATTCTTAGAGGTGACGAGAACAAAGCATTACAACTTGTAGATTATTTTAATTCTACTACTACATTCTTCAAGTTTACTTATAAATTTGACCCTGTTTGTATAGATTACTTGGATGTTAACTTAACTAAAGATGTAGTTAACAAGAGACTTTGTTTCAAGATTTACAGGAAACCTTCCTATTGTAACTCCTTCTTGCACTACACCAGTGCCCACCCTTATACACAGAAATAATCTATAGTTAAAGGTCAACTTATTAGGGCAGCAAGGATGTGTTCATCGGAACGTGATTTTACAGCAGAATGTCACCTGCTGAAGGATATGTTCTACAACCAGGGTTATCTTATTTCTTTAATAGATGAACTAATGGTAGAAATTAAATGTAAACGTCATAAAGGGGTTATTACACCACTACTACCTTTGATAGATGTCAGTCAAGTGCCACAACTTGAGGTTCCCTTAGTCTCCACTGTAACTGACACCTTCCAGTTACCTTTGACTAACAATGACATGTCGGTTAGTAGTACAAAAAAAGATATGAATTGCCAGACTAAACAGATTGCTTCTTACAGTGTGTGCTTTATCACTACTTTCAATAATGATAGTGAACAGGTGAAATTGATTCTATATAAAAATTGGCCCTTTTTATATAAGGACAGTATCTTAGTGGATAGAATTGGTCAGCTTCCTAAAGTTGTCTATAGAAGGGAGGCCAATTTGAAAAGCCTCCTTGAAAGTAAAAATACTAGACCTAGTATGAGACTTAATGGTACTTTTACATGCGGAGCATGTAGGATGTGTAAGTTTATTAAGACTGGTAGTTCATTTGAGGTAGGTAATAATGGTAGGTACTTCATTAGACATAAATTGAACTGTGAATCTAAGGGCATAATTTATCTAGCAAGCTGTAATAATTACCCGGCGTTTTACATTGGTAAAACTGACCGGAAGCTCCGCGAAAGAATCTACGAGCATTCATATGCAATAGCTAAAAATAAAAGTGAAAATGCCCTAGCCAAGCATGCCTTTTTAAACAATGGTCATACGTTTTGCTTTCAAGCCATTGACCAACTATTGCCATATATTAGGAGTGGCCCTAATTTGGTGCTTCTTGAGGCATGTGAACTTGAATGGCAATTAGCCTTGGACGCTTTTTCTTACCCCGGCCTGAATGACAACTGTAATATTTCTTGTCTTTTGAAACTAAAAAGTCTCATGAGATGAATTTATCATTCTCATGAGCTGTTAAATCATATCAACAGAAAACATGTTTAAAAAACATGTCACTATTAGTTTACATACACTAACGTGATTATAGACGTTTATTTGTCTACACTAACATGTTGTTTATTCTAGGCTGTGTGTAATAATTTGTATCAGTAAGCATTTATTTACTTTAGACAGCACTCACTTGTTTTCTATGTACGTTTTTTTATGTAAGAGTTACCTTTATGGGTGGTTATGTACGAGTGAACTCGCATTCACTAGTGATTTTTTACTATGCATATTTAGTTTCACTTAAATAGTTATGCTTTTTGGAAAAATGTTTTTAATGTTAATTTAGTTATTTTAATGGTTTAGCTGACACTTTTACTGTTCAATAAATATTCGCCCTATATTCTTCTAGGGTTAACTGATTGGCCGTTGCTATCACATGATACTAGGCACCGGCTTTTTTAAAAGTGGTTACTTTGTAGCCGTTTTTGTATTTTCTGAAGAAGTTATCCCATTCAGGGTGACGAAAACGTGTGGAGTTTTGACAATAAACTTTTTTACGTTAAGAACCTTGCCTGCAACTGTCGGATATCCTGCCTTTTTGGTTTGTCTTTTTGGTTGCTAGTCTGCCCTGTCTTCTTGTTAGCATTCTATTTCTTCTTGCATCTTATAGGAGAATGGCAGGCTCTTCAAATTACAGGTTTTGCATATATTGACATTGCATAGTTTCCCCTTTTTCTGGCTAATAATCCCTATTGAATCCTTTTGGCATAAAGAACAAAATAAATAACACATATTGATTATACAGATATCATGCCAGTAGGTAACATCACATCTGATAAATGGTAGTGAACATCCTGGTTTATTTTTAACAGGGTTATAGTGCTGGAGTTTCTGTCTAAGACACTGTAGAATGGTATTAAACCAGGCTTTGAAACCTGGCTAAATGTATGTAAACAAACATTTTGAATTAATAGATAATATTTATAACAGAATTTGATTATAACCATGTTGTTTTTTGTGTGTCATGCCACTGCAAAGTGTGTATGTTGTGAAAGTTAGTTACCCAGGCTGTACAACCTTATTTTGCTCTGAAGTGTGTTAAGAGCTACAGAGGTGTAGTGAGATATTCTGGAACTCTGCCATCCATCGAGCTGCTGCCTCCCCCAACATTAAATTAAGGGACCCAAAAAAAAAACATAAAAAGGGCCATTCATTCCTGTTCTAGTGCTCCCTATCTGTGGAGCAAGCCTGGTTTGATCTTCCCACCTGAAAAAAAGAAAAAAAAAGTCCAGTCATATTTTGGCAGCTCTCATTTCTTAAGGAACAGGCCTGACTTAGAAAAAAAAAGTTATTTTGTACTTCTAAACTGTAGCAAACTGCATGGTATATTTGTAAGAAGCAGCTGCTACAGTTTATACCGCACACACAGAGTGCTAAAGTGCTTTAGTTCTAACTGCAAATGCAATACCAGCTTTCATTTCTGAATGCCAGTAATGTGCTGAAGACTAATCAGCATCTGCCACCCGTGCCCCTTAAAAATTTGCACTTGGGGCAGCTACACCCTTTGCCCTATCCTAGTTATGCCTTAAAATGAAGTTTGCTGTTGGCCTTATAATGCCATTATGTGTATGAAGCATCTATGGCTTCAGGACTGAATCTTAAATCAGTAACATCTATAGCAGGACACAACATATTGTCAGTGTAATGTGTTACTGACTATTCATCTGCAGCTTCAGGACTGAATCTTAAATCAGTAACATCTATAGCAGGACACAACATATTGTCAGTGTAATGTGTTACTGACTATTACCACCCTCATTGACACAGCTGTTGTATAGGCTCCACCATACAATGAGAAGGCACACATAACACAGAAACCAGCGTGCGTCTATATTCACAAAAGGCTGGAAAACTTGCAATACATATTACAGGACCATTGCAGAATTCCTTGTAAACATCCTTTTCTTAGAACTTATTGATCAGTGGTAATACATGACCATGTCTCGGTAGTACTCTTTCCGGTATATATACTGGAGATTTTGTAAATTAATCGCTTGGGGAATAAAGACAGTGTTTGGAGAGGGAGAGCAAAGCAATGCACAACTGACTGAATACTTTTAGTAGAGCAGTGAGTAAGACCTGCAGAAATCAAAAGCTGAATAGATGTGTTGCAAATGTCAACATTCTGAAGATGAGGACTCCAAAGCAGTGTACACAGTGTGGGTGACTGGGATCTATAGACTAGAATGGTGACCTGGGCTATAATGCCTGATAGCTTCTAAAGTAAGCAAACATTATCGAAGTATGATAAAGCTTTTTGTGAGGTCTGGAAAAAAGTAAAAAAAAAAAAAAAGGTTTTGAGGTTCAAGAAGGTCTGACTAGCCATGACTTGAGATCAAGTAATATGCCATTGAAATTGCTGTCTCTGACAATGCTAATCATGACAACCATTCTCTGAAATAGGGTCCCCTTCCTTGTGAAAAAAATCCTTCCCTAACCCTATTTAAGCCTAACTTGGACTATTGAATGGGAAATCAAAAATTGACCCTGCCCTGGACTGTCTCTGATGGAAGCAGTGTGTAAATTATGTCATAACCAACAATCACCCTCTCATGTAAACATTTAAAACATAATTTGTGAAACAGATTTGGGTTGCATGGCTCAGCTTATGAAGACGCTAGTGGTCATTATCAAAGTGTATTACCCTTTTTTACTCATCTTCTTCAAAATCAGTTATACACATTTTTTTTCTCTCTGTCTCTCTCTCTCTCTTTTATTTTCATAAGAAAGATGTACGTACTTAGCTATGACCTGAGTGACAGTTTTTAGAATATATTTCCTGTTTTTTTCATAAGCAGCCTAGATGACTGTTTTTGTTTATTTAGGCTAACATTTCAAAATATAATAAGAATATTGATTTTCAGTCTGCTTTCGCTATTCACCTTAGTGTTTTCCATGTAGCATTCCAGCTTGCACTCTCTCTGACAGCATCGATTACCTAGAAAGCTGGTTCCTGATTAATGGACAGTATATCTTTCCAGATACTTAATGCTGTGTCCTGTGCAAAGCAGCTAGCAAACAATGTATGTCCCTGGTATCTGTGATAATTCTTAAGTCCTGTAAACTATGTTAGCAGGTAATCTGAGGATTGCACTGACATCTGTGCAGCATATTAAATTATGTTCTTTTGGTAAAGGTTGCACAATGTGGCTGTAGACCTGTAGTTTGCATTAATCTGTCCAGCATTTACGACTAATTTTAATGCATTATGTCTATTGCCAGGTTAAAGAACTGATAACCTTAGCAACTATTAAATAACCTCTTGCCAGCATATGCTAATTTTATTACTGCAGCTACTTCAAAAAAATATCAGTTTGTAAACATTTTCTATCCACTTCCTTCAGATACAATGTTCCTTCTACTAAAATGTTATATGTGAGTCTTCTTTGCTTTGCATTCCGTGCAAACACGTTAACTGGTAGGTCAGGTCATTACAAACAATTTTAGAGCTGCATACATTTTTGAAAATATCTTGCTGAAGCTGTGAAATGTAAAAGCATTGCCCATCCACCACACTGGTTTGATGTCAGACAGACTGACAGTATAAGTGAAAGGCTTGCTCTAATTGAGGCACTTCGGTTATGGAAATGGTCTCCAAGTATGTTAATCTTTGAATTCTGGATTGTATATTTTATGTGCCAATATATTACACAATACTGATGTGGACTGTATAATGTTGTTTGCTTCTCTTTTCTGGACATCAACTGAAAGATTATCTTTGTATCTAATACTTTTCAGTCAAGTTTTGTCTCACATTGCATCTACATGAATCTCTAGACTGAGGTATAGTGCTGTATATAAAAACATACTCACTTTCTGCAATAAAGAATTTTATGATTTGCATATTTTTACTCCTGTCATTTTCTTCATTACATTTGGATGACCTGTGTTACTTTTGTAGATATTTTGTTTACATTTTGGTGTCAGACATTTTGTCTTTTTTAATAGGGAAAACTATTGTCCTTCTTTCTTCTGCCTTTAGTTCTACAGTTTTTACATCTCTCTGGATTTCAGTGGAAGGAGTGACTAATTTCATCAGTTATACCGAAAGGCTCTGTATGTTTGAGTTTCCATGCAAGCAAACTTGATAGTGAACTAATAATTATTTGTTTATGTTTCTGAATTTTTATATTTCAACCCACCATAAATATGGCAGTTAGAGCAGGGGGTTAAGATTATGTGCTGTTACTAAACTGGTTCTTATTTATTTGTCTTTGTTGAACATGAAAAGTCCGACTTTTCGGTGGAAGCTCCGGGAGAAAAGCTCCTGTGGTCCAGGGTCTGATTCCAGCGTTCTCCATTTGCCTACTGCTTGACCCTGAGCAAGTTAATTAACCAAGCAGGTCTCCTGGTCAGACTCTGAGAAAGGTCCATGTGGATAAGTGCTTTACCCTAGTTAAATATGACACAACATTGGAACTTATGACAGGGGTATTACTAGAGAAAGCTATTTTTGCCAGGGCTACTGGGACTTCATTGGAAGCACTCACTGCAAAACCAAAGTGAATATTTTCAAGGTTGCTGAGAATCTAAACAGGTTTAATGAAGAGCCAAATGGTCACTCTAACAGGACAATTTAAAATGATGTATGTATGGCATTTATTCAAACAAACTGTAAATTACCCTCATGCAGACTCATGTGTCTCACTTTATATAAAACTCTAAAAATGTATTGGTAGAAAATTTATTTAGATGTAATAGACCAGCTGGGCCTATTAGGGATTAAGATTCAAGTCCTTTATGACTGACAAACATTTAAAACTACAGAATTAAACCACTTACTGAGCTAGGTCAGGCCTTCACACTACACTGTGGAGGCATAGATAAATTTTGACCTACCTGTCCATTACAGCCACCCCTCTCATCCCCTCCCTAAGATAGGTAGTCTTTTATTCTTTACTCTTGCTGCTTCTGTTTCCCTTGGCTAATCAAAGGTAAACATCTCCTCAAACATTTGTCTGGCTATTATGACAAAGCAAGTCTTCACACTATTTATTTTGTGTTATTACTGATTGCCAAACTTACCATTAAATATATATCCACAGATTGGGATCACCATTCTAGATGTCATTCCATTGACTTTCCATGAGTGCCACATCATGTGCCAATCATACGGATTGCTAACTCCTACCATCCAATGGAAGAAATCGTTTTTAAACTATAATCTCAAACCCATCCAGCATTATCATACTTTATACTGCTACTATGGTCAAAAGGACGTATGCTTTACATTCTCACACAACAATCATATCCTCACACATGGAGATGTCCATCACAGGCCTGGTCAACCACATGTAAATTTAATATTATCTCTTTTAAATACAGAATCTAGTACATCAAATACTGTTCATGTTGATATTCATAAAAATGTAACATTACTCCACAGCTGGCTAGAACACTGTAGACCTGACATATTAGCTGTGACTACGTCTTTATTTTCCCCTTATATTTATCAATCTAACTAATGTGTACTTATGCCAATAGATCCTTCGGAGGTACAAGTGGCATTACTATATGTCAGCTACTTAATTTGCTCTCTCTTGCTTATTGAAAGGCCCACTACTATCTGGTGGGATTCTATCTTTGTTACTGCTAAAGCTGACAGTATTAAAACCTTATTTTTGGCCTTTGTATAACACTCATCTCCTTCAAAAGATACAGATGATATTCATTCAGGGTTAACCTTAAGTATCAAAAGTTAGCTGTTGGTTTTAGGTAACTTCAATAATGAGTGGAACCAAGCCACAGATGAATATCATGTCCCATCCTTCAATCTGCATGGCTTATCTTGACTTATAAATGTGACTATCAGAACTGAGAATTTTCCTGCTCTGTTAACTGCATAAAGGAGCCTCATCTTTCTCAGATCCCATTCATCCACAACCCGGGCAAAAATGAAAAAGGAAAGAGAAAGTCTCTTGCAGAATGTTTGTTTTCACACGTGAGAACATTCGCTATGCTGCTGCTTCATCCATTGTCTTTAGGGACCACGTAACAGTTTTTAGCTATTGACATACTCCAGAATATTTAAATTGCAGAAATTCATATCTATCAGAAATATGAAGATGTTTAAGTGCAGGCTTTTATATGTGTACTTAAACAAGTGAATTTGCTACAATGCTTTATCCTAGCAATGGATGCAGATGCAAAAGTTGTTACTGTCACTTTTCTCTGTCCTTAACTCCATGAATCCACCTAAGCATAGATTTACTATAGTCAAGTCTTTGCCTTAGATCTCCTGTAAAATCAAATTGTGAGAGCAGGTGCTGGCAGCTTTATAAAGATAAATCTACTGAGTTTCCAGATGTAGGCTGAATAGCATTTCCTTCCACAACCACTCCTGTATAGAACAACCCTAAGCAGTTCTAGAATACCATGAATTGCTGATTATCTCAGTAAGGTTAAATCTCCCAACAGTCCATTACAGCCTTGCTCATTTCAAATTACAGCTCGGTCTTATCATTCATTTGTTAATGCAACATCATGCAACAACTGAGTCTTTCAAGGCTGCTCAGATGCCTCACAGGAGTCAAACATTTTGTATTCTTTATTGTTTTTCCCTAGTACTTCAAATCCTCATTTGAAAGCTCATTAAAACACTCAAACTACCTTTTTTTATTCTGATCTGGCACCTCCTAAATACATGAGGCTGTCTGTAGATGGCATGGCCTCCTTCAGCTCAAGTCATACAAATGTAGCACTTCACTATGCTTTAGTAAACTGATATTGCTATTCCACTATATAAGGATGGTCTATCTTGCTATTACAGCAACATCTGCTTACTGCAAGTCTTCTACCAATTTTTTTAGGTTTTAGAAACTTCATCTATGCTCAGTTTCTACATTATCTGTCTAATCACAGCATCCTCTAAATTACTCAACATGCTTTTCATCCTCACCACAGAAAAAGACTACCTTATTAACATTTGCCTAGTTTCTTAGAGAGAAAATTAACCTATGGTAGTCCATCTGGAGCCTAATCCTTAACTTGCCAAAGCATTAAAATGTCACATCACTCTGCCTTGTTTCAGTACGTTGCCATCGCTGGATTTACTGCACTGGTGATTCAGTTGTTATCCAGCTATTTGCAAGATAGACTTCTGGTTGGAAGACGGGCCATTTACCAACTCATCCCCTTTCCCAGTTTCTCTTGGTGTCCTACAATACTCAGTTCTTAGTCTGTTAATGTTTACAACTTTTTAAAATCATATGGCTATGGATTAAGGATCAGCCAGCGTTATTCAATAAGAAAATAATTCAGTTACTGCCTACTCATGTTCTCATATTCAGTAAATCAGTGTCTTCATCCTAGTTTCATCCAGATAACAGATCTGACTCAGTAACTCTGGCCTTCTAAATACAGAAAAGACACAAGTTGTGATCATTTTTTGTCTAAACACCGCAGTAAGTTATTTAGCTCCTCATTTATAGTATTAACCAAAAACAGTTCTAGTCTGGAGGCTGTCCCATCTGTCAAGCTTCTTAGTGCCATTTTTGACCAGTATTTGAAATATACTATACATAAAAAGTCAGTTGTCCCTAAAGGTAAATCAAAAATGGGGGCTTCTTTTTACAGAGCTAAGTAATTGACAAATGATTTTTTCCTAGAATTTCTGCACCTAGAATGTTCTATTTCTAAGTCTCCTATAATGTTGATGTACCTTCTCTGAAATCATTATATAGTTTCGTGAATATTGAATTTACTCAGAATATATGTATGAATGCTACTACTGAGTCTAAAACCATGTCATCAGGCTCTTCCCAAGGAAATGCCAACTTGTTAAGCCCCTGCCTAAGCAGTTTACTGTTACTTGCAATCTTCATGCGTCTAAGGTACATCTTACGGATGTTCCAGCTGCTGAACATCAACTTAGATAATTGCTTTGTCAAATTCCTTTTATATTCTCTGTTGTAAAGTTTTCTCTCATCAATTTTTTTTCCAGCTAGACTTTGTTTGTGTCTTTCGGCTTTTCCCATTTAGGGGTCGCCACAGCGGAACTCCAGTCCGCTAATGATTGGTAGTTAATTTTTACATGCCGAGTTACCAGCCCTGATGCACAACCTTCAACAAAGGTACGCCCATTCATGCATGTCTCCACGCAGAAGATGCTCTAGCTGAGAATCGAACTGGACAGCGTCTTACTGTGAGGCGACAATGCTACCGCAGCACCAGCTAGACTGATAATTTTATATCTAGTGTCATCTGTTGAACTATTCTTCCCATTTTAGATTTCTAGGCACTGTCTTGTCTCATGTACTGCTATAATTTTAGATTACCAAATTCTGCAACTAAACTAGACTTTAATGCTCGACTTTGATCCCTCTGTACCTGTATATGATTATATATTTGTTTCATGTAGCTGTCATATCAATATACTTGACATAATCTCAAGTGACTTGCAGATAGACTGCAGACAGTATTCTCATCTTTCTGACATTCAGGTGTAATAGATGCGCAATCCCAGGTAACTTTCATACAGTTTGTTTTCAGCATATTAATCTTTGTGTCATTTGAGTATAATCAGTTATTTGTTCTTATTATGAAGATATCAGTTCCTCAGTTTATTTTTGTCGCTACAACATATGCCCTGGGATTCAGTAAACTCCGTGTAGGCTTTGCGTGAAGCCTACACAGGTTTTACGTGTTTGCCGGTGAGCAGTAGTGCTGATTACATATTCATGCCGTGCACTGCATTTAAAAATAACAAGTGTGGTTTTGTGGCCGGCAGCACTGTAAACATGTAAAGTAACATGGGTAGCAATCCTGTGTAACTTAGAGCAAACTAGGTTAGCAGAATTGCATGGAATGCAACAATGATTACCAGGGTTTAACATATAGTAATGTATATGGTCCAAATACAGTACAGGACAATGTATGCAGTGCAGAGTATTGTGAAATCCCATTCCAAGCATTCTGTACAAAGGTTGTGTAAATAATCTGTAATGATACATGGATTGCTATTTAAAATAAATAGTCAAGGGAAGTGTGTGTATTGAATAGGGACACACAGATAAATTGTAGGAATGAACATGGGGAAAGAGGACAGGTGAAACATCCTAATGTACAGCAGATGAGGGCATGTCAATAGAAGACAGTTGTAGCAGGTACACTTATCACATATCAGTATGGTATAGTATGAACTGCACATTGAAAATGTATATTATGTGACTGTCACACATCTTGACATAGCAATGGAGAAAATGTCTTTGTGAGATAAGCATCCCGACATGAACAATGCAGAGGACGTCTGTCAGGGATGTTATATGCAACTGGGGTTGGGTACATATTGTGAAGTTGTGCAAACTGATTTGCCTGAATATGACTGTAATGAAGTCTCCAACAAGTGGCACATAGTTACATGCTCATGGACAACAGCAAAAGAAGCATGTACAGTCATGGACAATATCAGTATCAATACTCATAATTTAAATATCCTTTTATCCCCTCACTTACATTTGCAGGTTCCTTATTTATTCTCTCCTCCAATCCCACTTCCTCTACCTTTCGTTTCACTCTAGTTACAACTTTACTTCTCCACAAAGATGGCTCCCTATACTCTAACCATGCTTACACTTTCAGTTTTACTCTTAACCACCCTCTTCTCAGCCTACCTTCTTACCTCCTTTGAAAATCTGCACTATGTCCAGCTTATACACTCACACAAACAAACTACAACTTGCACATATACACCCCTAACTACACACTCCAACATTACTTCCACTCCTAGCTACCTTCTACCTAAATACCACAGACTCTCCCACATTAAACATGTCCTACCCACCGATAAAAAAATTGAAACTTCAAACCTATCTAAAAAACAACTTAATAACAAAACCAAATAATCCCACCTTACAAGATGGAGACATCCACCCCAACCCTGGACCTACCAACCCTACTTTTCAAATAACTAACCCTAAACTCAATAATTCCCTCCTAATAGGACATCTGAACATTCAAAGCATCAATAATAAAGTATCTCACCTTCATGCCCTCCTAGATATCCATTCCTTTGATATTCTCTGCCTCACTGAGACTTGGCTAAAACCTGATACAAAAGACAATGAGATTACTCCCCAAGGCTGTAATATAGTGAGACTTGACCGATCAAAACGTAAAGGCAGTGGAGTAGCAATTCTTTTTAAGAATGAACTTCATATCTCCACCCTTCCAGCTTATCCAACCCAGGATAGCAAAGTAGAAGTCCTCATAACTAAATTCCAATTTAACACCAAGAAATCCCTATACAGTATCTGTATTTACTTACCACCCGGTAATAATATACCCACTTTAGAAGCCTTTCTCAGCTGGGTATCTACGACTTACCCCCAAGAAACAATAATCCTAGGTGATTTCAACATAGACTGGAAAAGTATCAATGCTGAAAATCCTACCTCTCACATCAACCTTCATGGTTTCACCCAAACCATCACCTCAACAACAAGAATTAATAAACCTAATAAAAAAGAGAGCATCTTAGATTGGATACTCATAAACAAAGTTAAACAAACTTACAAAGTAGGAACCCTGCCAGATGATGTCAGTGATCACTCTTTGACTTATATTACAAGAGAAAAGAAAGATTTTCCTAACCTCCTCACCATTAGAATAATACGCTCTAACAAACATTTTAACATAGACTTATTTCAAACTGAACTCAGAGGAATGCAACTGGAACCCCTTAAAATCCCTTCCTCTTGAAAATGCAGTAATATACTTTAATATAACTTTCTTATCCATTCTTGACAAACATGCTCCCAAACGTACCATCAGAATGAAGTCCAACATAGCC
Source organism: Protopterus annectens (assembly GCF_019279795.1). NCBI lineage: Eukaryota > Metazoa > Chordata > Ceratodontiformes > Protopteridae > Protopterus > Protopterus annectens. The sequence continues at coordinate 869,921,887 of NC_056735.1, forward strand.
CCATGGCTCTCTAATGAAACTAAAAATCTAATTCTACTTAGAAACAAAGTCTGGGCCAAATGGAGATGCCTTAGAAATAGCTCTGATCTTCTTCATTTCTGCCAGCTTAGAAATACTACTAAAAAAGCAATCATTACTGACAAAAAAAAAAAACTACTACTGTAAACTTCAACAAACTCATCAAAGTAATCCAAAAAAGTTCTGGTCTTGTATCAATAGACTGTTTTCCCCAGGTAACTCTAAAACTCCCACCCCTCTTGATGCTGATCCAGATACCCCCCACCTAACTGCAAATACCTTCAACTCTTTCTTCACTGACACTATGCAATCTTTAGCTAGACAACTAAACACTGATAACTCCAAAATTCCAATCAACCTAGCACACTCCTCCCATAACTTTAAACTACAACCCATCTCTACCTCTCTCATCTATAGACTTATTCATAAACTGAAGCCTTGTACCCCTTCTGCTGACAAACTTCCTTCTCTTTATCTCCAAAAAGCAGCCAAAGTAATCACATACCCTATATCTATACTTATAAATAGGACAATCCAAGAAGGAACCATCCCAGACATCTAGAAGGTCTCCCACATTATCCCTTTACATAAAGGTGGGAACTCTATCGATTACTCTAACTATAGACCAATTGCTCTCCTATCACCCTTAGCAAAAATTATGGAGAAATGCATTCACCAACAACTTTTACAGTATCTCTCTCTCCACAACATAATAGCAAGCTGTCAGCATGGCTTTAGGCCTTATCATAGTACTACCACTGCCCTCCTATCCTTTACAGACACTATCAATAGAAACCGCAACAACAACCTTCTCTCTTCTGCTCTCTTCATTGACCTCTCTAAAGCTTTCGACATGGTTAACCATTCCATCCTAATTAACATTCTTGAATCTCTCTCCTTTGATAACCTAGCCATTAATTGGTTCAGATCTTACCTCAGCAATAGGCAGCAGGCAGTTCTCTGGGAAAATCAAATTTCTTCCTTGTTACCTGTCACCATCGGTGTCCCTCAGGGCTCCATTCTTGGACCACTTCTTCTCTCTTTATTCATCCCACAATAAGAAGTCTTATGCTGAAGCCCTTCAGCATGGGAGGCATGGACAGTGGGTATACAGAAAGACTATTGAATGGTACTCCCACTAAATCCCCAACCCATAAAAAAGGAGAACCAGTAGAGTTAGAAATCCTGAGACCAGCAAATCAGGTGGATGTGGGGCAGAAATTCTTTGCATCCTTAGGCTCATCTTCTGGCATACCTCTCAATCTCTCAGAGCAAGAAATCTGAACAAAGCCAAAAATAATGGTGGGGCAAAGGCCCAAAATAGGGACAGATTTTAAATATTGCTCCTGTAAACTCAGTTGCTAGCATACCAGGTTTTGCATTATTATTTATTTTCTGAATGATATGAAGTCTGAAATTCAAATGTTTGCCATTACTTATTATTTAATGACTTCAACCACAATCCCATTGGAGTAGGTAGGGTTACATGATTATGTATGCAAATTTTATGTTAATCAGCTTCACAATTTTTGGCTAGTTGTACCTAATTTTCATGGGCCTTTGTCCAGATTGTTGATGTTTCCAGGTTGAGTGGTAAGCATTACGATCACTAAAGGCTAGTTGACTGGTGTGCATGGCAGGTATATATTGCACAAGACTGTCACAAATGTAATCCATGTCATCAATGTTATCAAACAGCTATGTAGGTACTATGTGCATTGTCAGAAAAGGTATCACACATGTATCTCGGATAACAGCTTTATGGGTGTTCTGCACCATCAGACAGTAATGTTTATGCAACAGTGGGTGGCGCAGTGGTTAACGTCGTTGACTCACAGCAAGTGGTTCTCCCATTTAATTCTCAGCGGGTGTGCCTTCTGTGTAGAGTCTGCAAGTCCTCCCTGATTTCACCTGGGTTTCCTCCAAGTACTCCGGTTTCCTCCCACATTCCAAAGACATGCATCTGGAACATTTCTCCCAGGGCCTCCACTGAAAATAGGCTCTCTCCTAGTCAGACTTTCCCAGTCAACAAATGTTAAATAAATAAATAAACAAAAAGAATACTTAGGTATGTCCAATAAAATGTGTGACAGCTCAGTGTGGCAGAGGTAGTACACTTCAGTTACACATCACTGGAAGATGTGCAGTGAGGTACATGAAGAAGGATGCACTGTACTCAGTTATTGGTGTGATGAAGGCTGTAAACTATAGAGGTATTATGGCCTTTGATGTGGATGCCCTTCACATACTCAGTAGTGTTACATACAAGGCAGTAGTCAGCACTGTGGCTACATGCTGGTGGAAGTTCCACATACCAGCTACCCAAGGATACAAGTCACATAGATTCATAGATTCATAGATAAGTACTACTAAACCTGCCAGGCCATTGTGTTTCAGCCAATTATCCAATTATCCTTGTGAGACTCAAACCCCTTGTCTTGTGTTTGTACAACAAAACCCCACCATTAGGCCACCCTCCCAACCCCATACCACTTGGTCTTCTTATAGCGTGTGATGTCTACATTATCCCTGGGATGTGCATTTGTTTTCATAATGTAACAAATCCTCCCATGTTTTTGTTTCATCCCGTATGTTGGGATGGCTAGGGCAGCAATCTGCGGTGTGTGTTGATACTGTCTGTACTATACTAATATCACATTTAGAGTCAATGATTGACCACAATCTGCAGTCCTTCAGACAGCTGTTTGAACATAGGATATGCACATCATTCGTGATGTCTGTGACTTAAATAATGGACAGGAAATGGCCTAGCAGACAGCCCTGATGTATGGACCTGATCACTGGACCTGACATATAGGTTACTTCATACATTTTGACTTATTTAGATGCCACATATGTGAGCCACTGGTCTACCCACTTGGTGATATAGGTATTTATGGCCACATCTGGCAATATTGATTGAGTATCTCAGAGTGGATTTGTGTCACATGCCTTGACCTGGTCAAGTTCCACAGAATGATAGTGTTGTCATCATGCATGCCTCGATGACCTGTTTTAGGGCATCTAACAGATATAAGAGGCATGGATGGTGGATTAACAACTTAAACATGTCTGTTGCACACAGCAGGAATATTACTAGTGTCTATGTAGAAAAGGTTCATGATGACATGGTGGTCTACCTCACAGATGAGAAGAGTCAAGCAGAACTTGCTTACTTTTTGATTGACCCAATTAAGTCAACATGCAAATTAAAGAGTCAGCAGGCTGGCCAATCACCTCCTGATGTGTCTCAACCAATGAGAGCCTCCCAACATGGACACCCCACCCATGTGCATTGTAAAAGCATGTATATATCTGAACAGATTTTGTATGTAACCAAGATGTCATCTATTGAATAATAAGAATAAAACTTTTATTTGGAAACTGATTTAAGGTTAACTTGCATCATTTCAACCAGAACATGAATGTAATCTTCAATCAATTGAAGTTTCAAAAGGGCAGAGGGCAGGTACCAAAAGTCTTTTTCAGGACTACCAAAGTATGTCTGTTTCCGTCTTTGTGTTCTCCCTTCCCAATTGCTTGGAGATGCTTGGGATATGGACTCTGCCAGCGAAGGTGCTATTATTCTTTATGAATATTCAAAATAACTGCAGAGTCAAAACAATTTTACAAGCACCATATGAATATGCACAGACAAAACAATCACCACCAATATCTCAAAATGCATTTGTAAAAAAAAAAAAAGAAAATGAAATTCTATGTGATAACAACCAAGCATGCAAACAGAATTTATCTGGCAAAAAAAAAAAAAAAAAAAACGGATTACAAATGCACTTGAAAGCAGAGTTTACTTTTGATCTTACAAACTGACATGAAGAAATGAAATGTTAAAATCAAGTCTGGTGGTGTTTATATATTTATTATTACTTTTAGTAAAATAGAACATTTAAAGGCATATGTTCATCGTGTTTCACTGTTGCAGTCATTACACTTGGGTTATCCTGCTGGTAGGCTACCCACAGTCAGCCTGAATTCCAAAGTCTAGGTCCAGCGTCGGTTGTTTTTGCCTCTTCCCTGACGTCAGTGCGCCAGGGGTATAAAAGATGCAGCTGACACCATTTTCTTCAGTCTTTCTTGCCGCTCGGTGCCCGAAGCAAAATCAGTTCGCAAGTGCCGGTCGGCCGACTCCTGAGATTTTCAAATCCGAATTTCAGAACCGAAGTCTTCATTAAAGCTAAGTACCTCATTGGGGAAACTTTTTTCTTGCTCCAGACCAATGTCAGAAAAAGTTAACAATTGTATTTCTTGTGGGAAGCAAATACCTCATAAGGATTTTCACTCTTACTGTATTCCTTGCCTGGGCCCTGACCACGACGTTGCTAGCTGTCGGTTTTGTGCTAGATTTAACCAAAGCACTATTAAGCGTCGGTTTGATTTTGCATTTCATTACTTTGGCCGAAGGTTTAATTATATAATGTCGTCGGAACAGCCGATGACCGGAGTTTACAAAAAATGCAAAGACAAGGAAAAGGATAGGCATCCAAGGTCCAAAACCGACGACGAAGCCTCCGTTAGGCCAGTCTCCCATTCGCCGGTTCTCAGTGAGGTGCTTTCGCAGCATCTGGCGCCCGCTATCTCAGAGCCACAGGCCACTTCTGACTCCAACGTGGAGCTGACTGGACCTCTGGATACTCAAGGTATTGGACACTCGGAAATCATTCCCTCAGATGGGTCCGGAGCCGCTGAGCAGGCATTGTCTTCTGAAGGTGTCTTCAGACCTACACAGTTATATGTTAAACCATCTTCAGCTTCAAAGACAAAGACTAAAGCAGCTCTAAAGACAAAGAAACAAGTACAGCATTCTCCTACTCAGACTTCCATGCCTAAAAAACAGATGCTTAAAATGGCCGAAGACCTAATTACTTTGATCAGGGGTTCCCATCCCCCTCCTGATAAGAGGCCTAGGCAAGAGACAGAATATGATTCTTCTGATCAGGTTTCTATTTCCTCTGATTCCTCTTCTGAACAGGGTTATTCCATCCCTCCCTATGAGGATTCTGATGCTGAAGAATCCATTCCTTCAGCCTCTCCACCTGAGAATTATTCTTTTTGGGGAAACCCTGCATACCATGAGGGAGCATTTCCACTGGGAGAGCCAAGATTACTCAGAATCTAAGAAAAGGCTCAGAGACTTTCTGCTTCTACCTCAGCACAGCCCCCTTGCTATTCCACCTGTTCTAGACATTGTAGATGATGTATTTTCAGAGTCCGGCCTGTCCCCTGACTCTTTACCCCCTGCACCTGCTAAGCCAGACAGATACTACAGGGTTCCAGATTCACATAAATTCCTATATAAAAACCCTGCTGCTGACCCAGAAACTATATCTCAGGGTCCCAAAGGGGTCAAAGCTTCCACTGCAAAAAACCCTGTCCCCTCTGATAGGGATTCTAGGGCTCTGGACAGATGGGGGAAAAAAGTTTACACTTCTGCTACCTTGGCTGTAAGGGCTTAAACAGAAAATGTTGACAAATTCAGAATGTTCAGAGAACAAGGAAATGCAGGATTTATTGCATGCAGCTGAACAAGTGAGAAAGCATACTTTGCAATGTGGTTATGATTCACTGGAGGCCTCTTGCAGGGCCACTGTTACAGGTTCTGTTATTAGAAGGTATGCTTGGTTAAAGGAACAGAAGTTGCCTGATCATGTTAAAGCAAAATTATTAGATGCTCCATTACAGCAAGATACATTGTTTGGTGCTAAAGCAGAAGTGGTGTTAAAGAAAATGGAGGATAAAGTGAAATCCATGCAGATAGTTAAGGACTTTTTACAGGTACAGCCACCCAGATTTAGCAGGAACTGGCCTTCAAAAAAATTGTTCCTTTCCAGTGTCAGACAGGCCACAAAGAAGCAGATACTGACATCCCAGAGGCAGATCTCAGCCCCAAGGCTCATACAGGCCTAAACAATGGGGTGCTCCTACCTCTAAAAGCAGAGAAGACAAATCACAACCTTACAGGAAACAGTCCCATTGACTTTCCTCTTCCAGATCCAAGCACTTTTCTTTTGGCAGTCCCCTTAGGGGGAAAACTAGCACTTTTTCACCAAACTGGCAAATGATTACCCAAGACAAATGGGTCTTGAACATAGTGTCCCAAGGCTACAGGTTCCATTTTCTCACCCTACCAAGGGCAAAAGGTATGCAAAAGGTATGCCAGACCTGCCACACAATCAATGGGCAGAGGCACAAAAATAAAATTACAGCCCTCATGGACATGAGGGCCATTCAACAAGTACCATAACAAGAGCAGGGGCAAGGATTTTACTCGAGGCTTTTCTTGGTGCCCAGAAAGGACAAAACTTGAAGACCAATACATGACCTGTCTATACTAAACACATTTCTGGAAGTTCCAAAATTCAAGATGTTGACTCCATGCTGGACAAGAAGGCTTGGCTCATAACTTTGGACCTAAAAGAGGCATACCTGCATGTCCCAATCAGACAATCTTGCAGAAGATACCTCAGATTCATAGCTGGCTCAATGCACTACCAATTTTCTGCACTGCCCTTTGGCTTATCTACTGTGCCCAGGGTCTTCACAAAATGCCTGGCACCAGTAATTGCATTTTGCTGACAAAGAGGAATTCAAATATATCCCTACTTGGATGACTGCCTTATTCAAACAGAGAACAAAGACATCCTTCTAAAGCATCTGGCGTTTGTAAAAAGATTACTAATTTGCTTAGGGTACACAGTAAATGAAAAAAAATCAAAACTAGTACCCTCTCAAGAGATAATATTCCTGGGTGCAAGCTTAAATACAACTGCCCAGATGGCTTATCTCACGCCAGACAAACAAAGGCAACTGACTTCTTACTTCAAAAAGTTGACAACAAAGACCCAGTTATCTGCAAGGAAAATCCTGCAGGCCTTGGGTTTCATGGCATCCTGCATTCTACTAATTCCATATGCCAGACTGCATATCAAGAAACTACAATGGTATCTAAAAAGTGTTTGGACTCAGCATTGCCACAGCCCGGAGACAGTAATTACCCTCATTCCCTGCCTGCAACAGGAGTTTTGATGGTGGACACAGGCCTGTCACCACAACAAGGGTCTGCCATTCACTTTGCTCACAGCCAGACAGACACTGACAACGGATGCATCAGATTACGCCTGGGGGGCCCATATGGCAGGAAAATGTATTCAGGGCACATGGCCTGCAATCCAGATGCATCTTCATATCAATCAAAAAGAGATGCTAGCTGTTCAGAATGCCCTGACAGCTTTCAAGGATCTACTTCATCCAGGACAGCTACTGATAAAGACGGACAATACTACGGTCATGTGGTACATAAACAAGCAGGGAAGCGCACATTCCTACCCCCTCTGCAGACAAGCAATGACCTTGTGGGACACAGCATTGGCTTATCAAGTTCACCTGCAAGCACAATTCCTGCCAGGAAAAACAAAAACTCTGGCAGACGAACTAAGAAGAAACCTCATGGATCCCCACGAGTGGAAACTGGATCCACAAGTCTTCAGCATGATAACAAGGAAATGGGGATGCCCAGACATAGATCTATTTGCCTCACCTCACAACTGCCAATTACAGAGATTTTGCACAAGGATTTATCACAAATAAGCATGGAGAGTGGACGCCCTATCCTTCAGCTAGAAAAACCTAACAGTATATGCCTTCCCTCCACTACCTCTCCTTCCCAAGGTACTCCTAAAGGTCAGACAACAGAAGCCAAAAATGATACTGATTGCACTAGACTGACCATGCCAGCACTGGTACCCAATCCTAAAGAGCTTGTCTCAAGGTCCAGCATGGATATTGCGTCAAACTTCTCACTTGCTGACCCAACAAAACAATCAGATCCTGCACAGCCAACTCAGGACCTTAAATCTGGCAGCATGGCGGATAATGTAGCCATACAGAACACTCATCTTTCAAAAGCTGTTATGGATGTTATCTTGGAGGCCAGGAGGCCCAGTACCAGAAAATCTTATGCAGAAAAATGGAAGAGATTCTGTGCTTGGAATCAGGAACAAGGCATTGACACGTATGTACCAAATATTCCTCAGATTTTACAATACCTAACTGAGATGCTGGACAAAGGCCTTTCTTTTTCATCAATTAAGATTCATGCCTCTGCCATTTCAGCCAATTACAATACGGAACCACCTATCTTTTTCTCATCCTTTAATAAGGCAGTACCTCAGAGGGGCCAAAAATATCAGGCCTCCAAGGAGAGCACCAATTCTGGCATGGGACCTCAATTATGTCTTGGAAAAACTCACACTGCCTCCTTTTGAGCCAACCTCAACAGCTGATATAAAATTATTATCCTGGAAAACAGCTCTGCTCCTAGAAATGACCTCTGCAAGATGAGTCTCGGAGTTACAAGCACTCATGGCTGTAGAACCTTTTATCATTTTTCATCCAGACAGGGTTTCTCTGAGGACAAACCCAACATTTATGCCTAAGGTGGTGTCCAGTGTAGCCCTCATCCAAACCATTCACTTTTTTTATCCAAACCCACAGAACAAGGGTGAGAAAATTCTGCATTCTTTGGACATACACAGGCAGCTACGCTTCTACTTGGACAGAACTAAAGCTTTCAGAAAGACTGAGCAACTTTTAGTGTCATATCCTGCATGATCACAAGGAAAGGCTGTCTCCAAACAGACTATTTCTAAATGAATAGGTCATTGCATCCATTTCTGCTATTCTCAGCATGGCAAATCAGTGCTTAAGGGCATTAGGCCCCATTCAACCAGAGCAGCAGCCACTTCAGCAGCCTTCCTCAGAGGAGTACCAACCAAAGACATCTTAGAGGCTGCAACTTGGAGTTCACTGCACACTTTTACCAAGCACTACCACTTACCTCTTTACTCTAAATCCAGAGCAGGCTTTGCCACTGCAGTTCTGCAAGGCCTTATAGCCCCTCCTGATCCTATTTAGATCCAGCCACCCAACCTCAGCTTTGGGATTCAACCCAAGTGTAATGACTGCAACAGTGAAACACGATGAACATAGTACAGTTGTGTACCTACCATAAATGTAGATGTTCAAGTGTATTCACTGTTGCAGTCTAGGTTACCCACCCACCAACCCCCTTTTCGCTGGAACTTATCTGTACTTTTCTATTCTATACAACCTATGTGGTGTATTTGCTGTTAGATGAAGGAAATGTTTACTTTATTGCATGCATATTTATTGGCATAATTTTTAGCCTACCATTGTGGGGGCACCTGACATCTGGGGCAAGAAAAACTGAAGAAAATGGCGTCGGCTGCATCTTTTATACCCCTGGTGCACTGACATCAGGGAAGAGGTGACAGCAACCGACGCCGGACCTAGACTTTGGAATTCAGGCCGACTGCGGGTAGCCTGCCAGCAGGATAACCCAAGTGTAATAACTGCAACAGTAAATACACTCGAACATCTACATTTATGGCAGGTACACAACTGTATGTTTTCACTCTCTGGTAATTAATTTCAGTATTAAGTTTGTTATATCAAAATCTGTGCACATTTTTAATGCAGCTTGAGACTCCATGCAGTTTATTGGTCTTTCTACCTGTCCTCCACAATAAACCCAACTGGCACACTGCTTGCAGCTGCTGTTGCAGCAACACAGGCTGCCTCCCCTAGTCAAATATGGCTGAGTTTAGGGAATGTTTATTGTTCTTAACCAAAATTCCATTATTGTAGCTATATTTGCCCACTGGAGCACAGTCCATGGCTGATTAGACTCCATGGAGCAACTCACTTACCTGGTTATCAAAATAAATAAGTAAATTAAGGGCTATCACTTCCACATATTCCTACTAGAACTATAGCCTTATTTATGGTGACATAATCTTACACGTAGGTTTCACATTATCCCAGCAGCTGTTACACCATTATGTGATCATAAACAGGTAAAGAAAGCCTATGTTCGAAGTATAAAACCATCAGCTAATGTAAGTTTTTGGAGGAAATCCTACATATCTAGATCCACTACACTACATTTGTATTGTACTATATTTATTCTGTCAGATATTGCAATACATATCTACCTAGTTTATTCCTAGTTCATCTAGTCTAAAACAATCTAGTCCTGAAAAATCCCTACCTGAAAATTACTCATCTTTAAACTACCTGAGGGCTTCAATATAACAGCTTTCAAATTTTAAGAATATATGTTTTGCCTTTTTATCCATAGTTTATTCTTTTTGTATTTCCTTTTCATTTAGCTTACCACAACCTCCTTGCTATATATTACTTTTGATTTTCCTTAATTTTCCACTGTCTTCCTCAGTCATTATTTGGGGATTCATTAAAGGATCAGACACAAGCTGTACTGTCCTGTTCCACAATGCAGTATTTTGTGTTGCAGAGACGCCTTAGCAGCATTGACCAATTTTACCTTGTAATACTAATATTAATAGAAATGGTAGTTTGACCAAGAGCAAGACTATTAGGAGTGGCCCCCACAGTGTCACCAAATAAATATGCAAGTACTCTCAAAACCTAAATATCTCTAGAAAGATCAGCCATAATGAAATGTTGAAATATATTTAATAATAAATAATAAAAGAACAAGAAAATACTAAGCATATATTCACAGTGACATCAGAGTTCAAAATCACAGGAAATATTTAAAACAGCATTGCAGGACAGGCTCAGACAAATAAAGAAAAATATCTAAACCATATCTAAGTGAATTACTATACCTTAAAAACTTACTAATAGAGCAAGGCAGATGATGTGATGAATGGTTCTTGTTGTCAGATCCAAGACAGAATACAGAAATCTCTGTCTCACTAAGAGACTTCTCAAAATAATATCTAAACTATTACTGCTGGGATAGCTTGCAAAATGACACAATTTCTAGCCATCTGATTTCTAGATTTCATGCAAACCCCCATTGCTGGCAGCTGGCAGTATTTAGCATCTACCTGTAAAATACACAGACAAGGGCTTTTGCTTATATCTTTGGCAGATGCTGCAAGTCATAAAGCAATTGCATTACTTCATACTTTCAGAGTAGTGATTAGTTCATCCCAAAGACAATACAGAAAGCTTCCTAGTAGAGATTTTGTGTCTCTGGCTGCCTTGAAACTTGTGAGATAGCCTCTTTATGGTCTAACCCTCCAGTTTCCTCTGTTAAAACAGATACATATAAACAGCTACAACAGTTTGTGTACATTTCTGTTCTGTGCAATAGGCACACTGTGGTTACATTTCAAACACAGCACTTTACAAATACCTTTTCAACACAAACATCTGTACAAAGCAGTTTGATATACAGATATGACATACAGTTCTAATACATTTGTAACACAAGCGTCTTGTATAAATCATTTTGATATTCACCAATAACACAGAATTATTTACAAAATTCCAGCTAGCTGTGTTGGGAGTAGCTCCTTTTGTCACAGGGTCGCTGAGATATGAGACTATTATACACACGTTTATTCATCATTCTCCAGAAGCTTCATCAGAACAAAAGTGTGAATCACAACTGATAAGAAAAAAAACATTTAGTGTCAATCACATGATAAATTAATCTCACCAATAAAATCCAAGTTAAAACAACATAATAAAACAAAGGATAATGATAATAAATAATAATTGCAACAACAACAAAACACATTTGTTAACCAGATAAGCCAATGGACAAATAATTCCCTTTCAGTGATGACCTAGGAACAATATCTGGTTAAGTAACTTGTTCATGGTCACAAAGCAGTGAAATAAGAGCTGAAGGAATCAAACCCTGCACCACAGGAGCTACACCTCACAGCCTTAACCATATGTGCTTTATAGCCATTAAGTCCTTGTTTAAAACATACTGAGAATAATAATGGTTTCATTTATACCAAATATGTTAGCATTAAAAAACAGCCACCTATTTAGTTCAAGTTTCTGAAGTAATATTTCATTATTGCTTTCAGGGTCACTTGATCCAAAATGTAAATAAAAACTTCTTGTATTGAGATATTCTTGACCGTGCTTCAATCATGCATTATTCTGGTCTTTAGTCTGACTTAAAGAATTGTGTTAGTTAATACAGTTAGTCAATTTTCTATCATTAATTTATCTGTACAGAAAATGCTCAGAGCCATATAGTATTGCAGACATATTTTACAGAAGAACTGTTGCAGTTCTTCATAGGTTCATTGATTCATAGGTGTGTACTTGGCTAATGACCACCGGGACCTTTTTAAGCCTGGCCATAAAACTCTTGATTTACCAGACCAGTGGTCTAACCATTAGCTACAAGGCCAGAAATAAAATTACACATTATAGGTTCTAAGTTCTTAGTTATTAGGCATACAGTCCTGAACACCATTAAGGAGCCTAGCCCAAATTGCCAATTGCCCAAAGAACTTTCTGGTTAAGTTACCTGCTCAAGGTCATGACAGATGATTGTAAGGTCGATTTGTCAGGAAACTCATTTTTATTTATTTAAACATTATAAATGGACTCCTCAAAATAAACGTACAACACATTTAAACATGCCCACTTTCCCATAAGAAACTAGATGCAGGCAGTCACTCTTGTCTTGTTCCAGTAAATGTTTCTCATTTGTGTATGCAACATTTGGATCAGAACCCACCAGATTTTATAAATCTGCACTGTCCATTTACATTTTCTTATAATTTGTATAACCAATTTAATGTTTTTCCCATCCAAAGTATGCATGGTCACTATTATTGGGCTATGAAATTCCCAGTCCAGCTTCTCAATAATAAACTCGCTGACTTCTTTAGGAATTGGTGAATATTTTAAACCTTTGAACCTCTCAAAGATTTTAGTTCATCAGCAATAACCCTTAAAATCTTCTGTGTACCCCATTTCCATAAACATGTTTTCTAAACAAGATAGCCTCACTCTCACTTAAGATGGAGGAAGGCTAACATATATTGACCTTATTCATTCACTTTAGAAAAGCTTTCAATTCAGGGTCACACCTAGCATTGTAGAAGAAGTGACATCTTATGGATATGGCCATTCCTCATTAAACCAGTTCCACAGCTTTTTAGCAATCTGATGGCAAGCATCCATATCAATTCGTCATGAGCGAGCATTTGTAGCATTTACTTAAATATTGGGCTGTTCTCCAGTTTTCAAATAAATTTTCAATTAATACTTTAAAATTATTCCCAGATGAAAGAAATCTGTCCGATAGTGAATGACATGACTGCAGTTATCCATGGCCTATCTCACATTCCCACCAGCCAGACTACCAGCATGTTCTGCTTTAGCTTGTAGCCTATACTCAATGACTAAATGATGTACTAACCAGCTTAGTTGTTGTGACCTTTGTGCACTTAGTAATTTTTATTTAATTTTATTAATAAAATTTTGATAGGCATCCCTGTCTTCCTCCAGTCCCTTTCTGTAACATAAGCAGCTGCACCTGTCATCCGAAGCACAAACTTAATCAATATTAAAGTGCTTTATGTTTCGAGTACTCCTCCATCTGTTCTACTAATCAGTGCATTTGTAGTTTTTAGTAATCAGGCATTGCATGTTTTGCTTAGATATAAACCCCTTCGTGCTTCTTTTTATTATTGCTTGTGTTTGTCACTAGGTTATGAGTGCAAAAATAGCCCTTGTGTCTTGCACTAACCAACTAACTAACTAACTAACTAACTAACTAACTAACTAACTAACTAACTAACTAACTAACTAACTAACTAACTAACTAACCAACTAACCAATTAACCAACCAATTAAATAGCTAAAAACCTGAAGCTGTCTGCAAAGACAGGCAGGAATATAAGAATGCTGTCATCAACCTATGAGGTTAATTGCTTTTTATTTATTTATTTGTTTATTTTTTGAGGCATCTATCACCTTCAAGTTGATGTATTACATGCACTTAGAGAATGGGCAAACAGTACATCAGCACCCTGATAGGAGAGCGAACGTTCTCCAGCAGGGTGTTAATGTACAAGTAATGCGAGATGAAAAATGAGTCCACTGCTTCATGGCACCATATCAAGCTACTGTGGAGCTTGGTCTGCCAAAGAACTAATGTCCAACATTACTTTTACACTCACTAAGCAGAGTTTTTGCTGGTTAGCGAGTGTAAAAAAAAAAAACAAAACAGAAGGAAGTGAATCTGTGCGTGTTTGTATGCATGTATATGTGTGTGTTTATTTTTCTGTCTGTGTGTGTGAGTGAATGCGTGTATGAAAGCAGAGGAGACTGTGTTTATGAGAGCGATCAAGAGAGAGAGAGTGCTGTCTTGTGTGAGTGAATACGTGCATGAAAGCAGGAGTGACTGTGTGTGTATGAGAGAAAGAGAGAGAGAGACTGAGAGCGATCATGTGTGAATGAATGCGTGTATGAAAGCAGAAGTGACTGTGTGTGAGAGAGACATTGAGGGAATGAGAGCAATATTGTGAGTGCATGTATGAAAGTAGAGAAGACTGTGTGTGTGTGTGTGTGTGTGTGTGTGTGTGTGTGTGTGTTAGACCAAGAGAGAGCGAAAGCAATCTTGTGTGAGTGACTGCATGTATGAAAACTGTGTATGAGAGAGAGAGAATGGGCTGTCTGTAAAATTGTTGTGTTTTACTTACTTCTTTTCTTAAGTACTATATTATTTTTTATATATTTTTGATGTAAAATGCTTCCTCCAACACCATTAACAATTATTACTACAGAAAGTATAAAACATTAGGCGGAAGAAATATTTTACATCAAAAATATACAAAAAAATAGTACTTAAAAAATAAGAAAGTAAAACACAACAATTTTACAGAGAGCACGTTCTCTAAGCACAATAATGCCCTCCAGGGTGTGTGTTAATCTGTAATTAATGCCCGCCCAGGGGTGCAGAACACCCCTGGGTCAGCATTAATTACACATTAACACACACCCTGTCAGGATTACTGCTTACACAGCCTTCTGCTTAGGCACTGACTTCCATTGTTTTAGAATGTTGCAAACAGGAAAGGAAAATATTTGCTCTTATTTGGGACTTGAGTCAAGACATTCAGCATTTTGTGTCAGTGTCACACTGCCTGTCAATTAACAAGAGCCTTTAGTTAGTTGGATGTTAAGTTTTCCATTGAATGTCCTTTTCCATCAGCTCAGAAATAACTAGCATGGTGATTAACTTCATATTACACACACACACACACACACACACACACACACACACACACACACACACACACACACACACACACACACACACACACACACACACACACATGCACAAATGCAGAGAAGCTTTCTGTTTAGGCATTGCTTTAGAAATGTGTAAACATGAAAGGAAAACAATAATTCTAGTTCGGGGCGTTAACCCAAGACCACCAACATTCCATGCTGAACATTCTAACTGTCAGGAAAAGTGCAATGCCTGATGTATTAAATTTGTGTCACTGTATCCAGCAACATTTCCATAATGCCCACCTAGTGTTTCAGTGTAGGCTCAGGTGAGGTCATGTACCCTGATGTCGATATGGAGCTGCACTGTGGGTGTTCTTCCGGGTGGTATTCCTTTGACAGGACGCTGCCAGTTCTCTTCCCAGAGGAAGGGTGATTAAGATCTAATTGTTATTCCTATCCCACCCAGGTTACATCTTCCAGTGAACTGGTCTGTAAATAAAACGTGAGTCATGTGGTGCACCTAGGGCCAACATCTCTGTGCCATAGAGTTGAGTTACTAGTCATGCAGTTCAGGAGCCCATTAGAGAGCCTAGCTCAAATTCCTAAATGCCTCAAAGCATTCTCTGGGTAAGTGACTTGCTCAAGGTCAGAAAGCAGGCAAACAAAGGTGGAAAGATGCAAACAATGCACCCTTGGCACAGCTTATTAGCAAATCAGAGCTTTAGTCCTCTGAGATAGCTGACAGACTAGAAAACTGAGTGTGACTCATAAAACACCTCTGCCTTAGTATGTTACAGAATTTGAAACACAATCAGTGGCTTTCTCAAATGCTGGTTTTCCACACTACTGCCTGAGCTGTAAAGCCATCTTGTATTTTTAATGTGATGTTAGTTTGCCAGCTCTAAGAAAAATTGTAGACCATTTCTTAACTGAGTCAACCCATTCCAAGATTACTAAGATTCTGTAGAATGCCATTTGCATTAACAGAGACTTAGCTCTTTCTTCTCTTGCCAGATACCCTTAACTTTGGGATTGAGCTGCATTCTCTTAATACAGTGCTAATTGTAACAGCTGAATAAAATAGCAGTAAGGTGAATCCTTGCCTCAACACACATTGGGCAGATTAATATTTCTAGAGGACCTACTTCTTGTGTTGATTCAGAAACATAGTAAGGTGCATTTTTTCTCTCCCTGGCCTTCTCCAGGAACCTGAGATGCCTCAGACTTACAAAGAAAGTGTTTCACAAGAACTTAATCAAAAGCATTTTCTACATCATGTGCTACTTAAAAGTCTGCAATGTCTTTTTCTTCTTCTTTATAAATGTTGAGCAACAAGCAGCAAGACATGCAATACCTTTGAAAATTGTATGAAATCCCCATGTCCTTCAAAAAACAATGTGTTTACAATGGAAAATTTGGACCTAAACAGCTTCAATATGCTTAATTCAAACATTAGCATTTATAGTCACAAAAGAAATGCTTGTACTATGTTGAAGAACTGGCTCTGTTAGGCTAAGGCTAGCCTGGGAGTCTTATCTGTGTGGGCACTGGGAAGCAGCCTGTATTTGGTGAGCATAGTGCACAAGATGCCAAGCCTTCTACATCGGAAAAACTATAAATAGACTTAAAATCCAAGCAGCCCGGCACCTCAGAGTCATCCACTACTGCATTCGCAAGACACCACAAAACCAACCTGGACATAATACCTTTACCGTCCATGTGATCAATAGGGTTCAGAAAGAGCAATTACAAGGCCCACAAAATGACTTACTAGAAAAAAGAGAACTCGAATGGCAAATAAGACTCGAAGCTTGCTCCCCACCAGGACTGAACACTCAAATCTCCATCGGTAGTATCCAAAACCTTAGGAAACTGCACCACCTTGCCTACTATCAAAACATCCTAATTTTCAAATTTTTTATGTTTACTCAACCATTAATAATGCTCATTCTTAATGTTCTTAAAGTTCATATCCTTTCTACTCGGCAGGTCTGATGAAGCTTTATGCAAAAGTGCTGATCACATCTATGTTTAGTTTTTTACTTAAAGTCTTTTAATGTTTACTGTACTATTTAACGTTGAAGTTCAGCTTCAAAAAGGTTTTACAAAGCTGTGTTTTTTCTATCACCATGCATAGCCCAGATTTGCACCTCCTCCTTTTGTTTTTTCCTCTTACTCAGTCTTTTCACTTCTAGATTACTATCACTCTATCCAATAGAATTAATTACTGCATCCACTGATGAATGCATAATTAATTTAAGCTACTAGTGAATGTACTATCACTACCACAATGACCAATAGAATTCATTACTGCTACATCCTCTGTTGAATGCATAATTAGTTTAAGCCTGTAGTGAAGGTATTTAAATTGGGTTCTCACACACACTATAGAAAGCATAAACGACCCAGATCAAGCCTGGACAACTAACTTTCTATTAAAACTCCCACATATGATACAGTTCTGATCAACCTTAGATAAATACAACAACTCTGTCAAAACAAATCTAGGAGGATTAAAATCACAGAGATGAAGGAGAGAGAGGCTTTGCCTCAGGCCTCTGTTGGAGCAGAAGCTAAAGAAACTACTCAGATCAACAGCGCTCATCTGTCAAGGTGTATTGGTTTCTCAATAAAGCTACTATGAACCAAAATAAGGGATCCTCCATTTTCATTTCATGCCAGATTGAGTTGCTACAGCAATCAATGCAAGACTGAGATTGGAACCTTTTACTTGTAGCTGCTTCATGGTACTTTTATCTGGATTTTTCCATTTGTCTCTGATTTTTCCTCAAACATTAGCATTTATGTAAGCATTGAGGTTCAGCATTAATATGAGTGTCTTTTAATTTAGGTCTATCAAAATTTTACTTGGCTAAAAATAAGTGTAACTGTGGTATCCAGCATATCTGGCTACAAAATTATAGTTTGTATAAAATGTATTATCAAAAATATGATTCCAGCTTTAAAACACTGATATATTCTCCACTACCTGCATTAGATACATTTAACCAATAATAATACAATCCCAATCTTCACTGTTCTAATTTAAAATCAACAAATGCATGTCTCTCTTTGAGTCCATAAGAATTAGTTGAAAATTGTCTCTCTCAAACAGCAATACAATGTCCACTCATTTTTTAGACCATTTAGACCATGCCAGTACCTTACCCACTTAAACCTTTGAAATGACTCATCGTCCAGTTTATTGAAAGGAATATCTTTACATTTTAATAGCTCCAAATGAAAACAATGTGCCAGTGTTAACACATGCACCCTCTTTTGAGGTATCCTAGCTCCCTGTATATGTAATAATCTTATGCATAAATACTCCATCAAAGCAGAAACCACTTCTTTAGCACACAGCAAAGAATACCTTAGCCTTATAGGTAAGTATGAAGCTAGCTGACCTTCTGTGTCATTTTAAACCTAGCCAACTTCCCTCAGAGGTGAAAATCAAACCCTGGACCTTGTGTCTATGAGACAGACACCTTAACCATTATATCAGCCTCAAACTCCAAACCAAATCTAAAGACCTGAGTATTGTGTAACTGCACCACATAGCATCCCTTGTTCGAATGTCATAATTTTCACTAGTTATCCCTTCATATATAGCCAATGAAGATAATACCTGAAACTAAGTTAAATTCAAAACTGGATACACATGGAACAAAAAACTTCAGAAAACCAAAAACCATGGAAAAGCAGCCAGGAGGAATTCCAGTCAATCAGCCAAAAGTAAAAGGAAAGTAAATAATGTGGGAAGAAATAGCCAGGGAATTGTTATGGCTAGGCTTGTATAGGCCCTAGGGCTGATAGCCTAGTACCAACCTATGAACCTATGAACCTATGAAGTAGTATAGTCCAAAATTCCTTTAATGTAGGTACAAAAAATGTTAAGCGCTTTTGTTTCTCTAGGCAGAAACTTTTGGGTCATTGACTGGAATTCCTTCTGGCTGTTTTAACTGAGAGTGAGTTCTTTGAAGTTAGCCCCCCCCCACCCAATCATTCCCTGCAAGCACCCTTCTCAGCTATACACAAACAGAATTTTCCATGAAGTACATACCCTTTTTGACCATTTCATTTGTCTTCTCATCCAAGTGTCTGGCATCCCCTCCTTCTGTCCATCTGTCAAAACAATTCAATCTCTGTGATTCCTGTCTGCTCACCACACCATTCAGTCTACAAATAACCAGATATTCTTACACTATCAAGAACTTTCAAAATTAAACATGATTGCTCCCCATCCCAATAAAGCGATAGTAGACGGAAGCGTTAAATAAAATATTTAATGCAAATTAAAAAGGGAGCAATGTATTATTAACCAGCCCTCAGTTTAAGTAACTCATATATCCATTACATAGAAAGCCAGTATCCTAAATAAAATATCACAAAGAATAAGAACAACACTCTAGCAATTTACAGAAGAGCTGTAAAACTTGATTCAAGAAATGCATTCACAAAAAAGTTAGTGAAAAAGCAGACTGTCTTGAGAAAAGTGTATAATTTACGACAGCCACTCTATATAAAATGCAGGTAATATGGTTGAACGTAAAAATAACAAAACATAGAAGAAGCTTCATATAGCATACATGCACGCACACGCACACACACACGCACATACACACATACGCGTGTGCGCACACACTACACACACACACACACACACACACACACACACACACACACACATCCACTCAATAACACACCCCCTCCACACTCATTTGGACTCAGAGACACATTCACCCATTCACCCACTCCCACCTGCAGCTTGCTCTTCATAATGATGTAGATGGTCTTTGTTGCTCACAGATATTAGTCTCTCCATATGCAGCCTTTAGTCAAGTTCCCTGCCATCAAAATGTCAATAATATCTTGAAAGTAAACGCACCAGTCAGTAACAGATGGTACATTGTCCAGAAGTGATTATTGCTAAAAAAAATGACACCCTGATCAATAGAAAATGTAGTTGAGTGTGTGTGTGTGTGTGTGGGGGGGGGGGGGATAGACCTAAAAGTGCCATACAGAAATATTTCACCTACTTAATTATATCTATCCCTCACAACCTTCATTTAAGCTGACAGTAACTATATTATTGTGGAATGACCTTATCTCAAAATCATTCACTGTGGTTTCAAGGGCAGACAGTTACCTTGACTGTTTAGCAATAATTTTACTCTAATAGTTGTTAGTATTCTCAAGCGTATTATTTAGTCTTCAAACTCCACAGCACAGTGGGTTAACTGTTCAGGCTACTGTTTGCTCTTACATTTTGGTAGTCTTGACTTTCACATTTACTTCTCACTTCTGCTTTCATTCATCAGATTGCCTGTTTTAGGTTTCAACAGCCCATCCTTTATTGTTGCTCTCAAACAAGCCCTCTTAGTCTAAACGCTTTTTGTATGAACGCTGTGATAGGCATTTATCTCATATCATCAAGCTGTAGGAGTCCATATGATGATGCAACTACTATTTACTGTAATATTAATCAAGGAAACATAAATGGGGTAAAATAACCAACAGACACAGCTACTGCACTTTTAAATAATTTTATATTAGTGACACAAGTCAGTACTCTTACCAGACCTAATGATTAGTGTAATAACACAGAGGTACTGAAGGAGTGTCTGCCTATTCAGGCAGGTTATGTAGATCTCCCCAGTGTTCTATCATGTAGTGCTCCATATCTTCAAGAAAGCTTCACCGTAACTAGAACAAAAGGAAGAAGTATAAAGGTTTAAGTTATGCCATATGCTATAAGAAAAGTGGGCTTCATACGTAAGAGCAGAAACAATATTAAACGTATTCTCCTTTGTGTCTGTAGGACTTGAACAATGTTGATATTTTTGTCATTTAT